>NC_136355.1:1936147-2003647 GCF_964198595.1 Lampetra fluviatilis | reverse complement strand
GGTAAAGGTGGTGGAGGTGGAGGTGGTGGTGGTAAAGGTGGTGGAGGTGGAGGTGGTGGTGGTGGTGGAGGTGGTGGAGGTGGTGGTGGAGGTGGAGGTGGTGGAGGTGGAGGTGGAGTAGGTGGAGTAGTAGTCGCCCACCACGCCGCCCCTGCTTGACGCAGTATCCCGTACGGATGACGTGGGGCAGTCGAGGCGGCGACGAGGTGGACAAGGTGGACGAGGTGGACAAGGTGGACAATGTGGCCAGGCGGTGGGGAGCGTCCAGAACCACATTCGGAGAGAGGGGACCACTCCTGTGTCGTCGTCGTCGTCGTCGTCGTCGTTATCAAACATCGTCATCAGTGACATCATCAGCAACATCATCATAATCAGCAACAACATCATCAGCAGCAGCAACATCATCAGCAGCAGCATCATCATCAGCAACAACATCATCAGCAGCATCATCAGCAGCAGCAGCAGCATCATCAGCAGCAGCATCATCATCAGCAACATCATCATCAGCAGCATCATCATCAGCAGCATCATCATCAGCAGCATCATCATCATCAGCAACAACATCATCAGCAGCATCATCATCATCATCAGCATCATCATCATCATCATCATCAGCAGCATCATTATCATCAGCAGCATCATCATCATCAGCAGCATCATCAGCAGCAGCATCATCATCATCATCATCAGCAGCATCATCATCATCATCAGCAGCATCATCATCATCAGCATCATCATCATCATCATCAGCATCATCATCATCATCATCATCAGCAGCATCATCATCAATCATCATCAGCAGCATCATCATCATCAGCAGCAACATCATCATCATCTGCATCATCATCATCAGCAGCAGCATCATCAGCATCAGCAGCAACATCATCATCATCAGCAGCATCATCATCATCATCAGCAACATCATCATCATCATCAGCAGCAACATCATCATCAGCAGCATCATCAGCATCAGCAGCAACATCATCATCATCAGCATCATCATCATCAGCAGCATCATCATCATCAGCAGCAACATCATCATCATCAGCATCATCATCATCAGCAGCAGCATCATCAGCATCAGCAGCAACATCATCATCAGCAGCAACATCATCATCAGCAGCAGCAACATCATCAGCAGCAGCATCATCATCAGCAACAACATCATCATCAGCAGCAACATCATCATCATCAGCAGCAGCAGCATCATCATCAGCATCATCATCAGCAGCAACATCATCATCATCAGCAGCAACATCATCATCAGCATCATCATCAGCAGCAGCATCATCATCATCAGCAGCAACATCATCATCATCAGCAGCATCATCATCATCATCAGCAGCAGCATCATCAGCATCATCAGCAAAGCAACATCATCATCATCAGCAACATCATCATCATCAGCAGCAGCATCATCATCATCAGCATCATCATCATCAGCAGCAACATCATCATCATCATCAGCAGCAGCATCATCATCAGCAGCAACATCATCATCATCATCAGCAGCAACATCATCATCATCAGCAGCATCATCATCAGCAGCATCATCATCATCATCATCAGCAGCAGCAACATCATCATCAGCAGCAACATCATCATCATCATATCATCAGCAACAACATCATCAGCAGCAGCAACATCATCATCATCAGCAGCAGCATCAGCAGCAACATCATCATCATCAGCAGCAGCAACATCATCAGCAGCATCAACATCATCATCAGCAGCAGCATCATCATCATCAACAACATCATCAGCAGCAGCATCATCAGCAGCAACATCATCATCATCAGCAACAACATCATCATCAGCAACATCATCAGCAGCAACAACAACATCAGCAGCAACAACATCATCATCATCAGCAGCAACAACATCATCATCAGCAGCAACAACATCATCATCAGCAACATCATCATCAGCAACAATATCATCATCAGCAACAACATCATCATCAGCAACATCATCAGCAGCAACATCATCATCAGCAGCAACATCATCATCATCAGCAGCATCATCAGCAGCAACATCATCATCAGCAGCAACATCATCATCATCATCAACATCATCATCATCATCAGCAACATCATCAGCAACATCATCATCAGCAGCATCATCATCATCAGCAACATCATCATCAGCAGCATCATCATCATCAGCAACATCATCAGCAGCAGCAACATCATCACCATCAGCAACATCAGCATCATCATCATCAGCAACATCAGCATCATCATCATCAGCAACATCATCATCATCAGCAACATCATCACCATCAGCAACATCAGCATCATCATCATCAGCAACATCATCATCATCATCATCATCAGCAACAACATCATCATCATCATCATCATCAGCAACATCATCAGCATCATCATCATCAGCAGCAACATCATCATCATCATCAGCAACATCAGCATCATCATCATCAGCAACATCATCATCATCAGCATCATCATCATCAGCAACATCATCATCATCAGCAACATCATCATCATCAGCATCATCATCATCAGCATCAGCAACATCATCAGCATCATCATCAGCAACATCATCAGCATCAGCAACATCATCATCATCAGCATCATCATCATCAGCAACATCATCATCATCAGCAACATCATCATCATCAGCATCATCATCATCAGCATCATCATCATCATCAGCAACATCATCATCATTAGCAACATCATCATCATCATCAGCATCAGCAACATCATCAGCATCATCATCAGCAACATCATCAGCATCAGCAACATCATCATCATCAGCAACAACATCATCATCATCATCATCAGCACGGTGACCTCACCTGTCCCATGGGCAGGTGGACAACCACCCCAGCGATGACCTCCGTGCGGTGAGGACCCTCAGGCACTTCCGAGGACACCTTCAGATCCTTGGGCACCTACAAATATCACACAAGGACCCCCCCATCTCTAGCACCGTGACCCCCATCTCTAGCGCTGTGACCCCCATCTCTAGCACCGTGACCCCCATCTCTAGCGCCGTGACCCCCATCTCTAGCACCGTGACCCCCATCTCTAGCGCTGTGACCCCCATCTCTAGCACCGTGACCCCCATCTCTAGCACCGTGACCCCCATCTCTAGCACCGTGACCCCCATCTCTAGCGCTGTGACCCCCATCTCTAGCGATGTGACCCCCATCTCTAGCGATGTGACCCCCATCTCTAGCGCTGTGACCCCCCCATCTCTAGCGCTGTGACCCCCATCTCTACCACCGTGACCCCCATCTCTAGCACTGTGACCCCCCCATCTCTAGCGCCGTGACCCCCATCTCTAGCGCTGTGACTCCCATCTCTAGCACTGTGACCCCCCCATCTCTAGCGCCGTGACCCCCATCTCTAGCGCCGTGACCCCCATCTCTAGCGCTGTGACCCCCATCTCTAGCGCCGTGACCCCCATCTCTAGCGATGTGACCCCCATCTCTAGCGCTGTGACCCCCATCTCTAGCGCCGTGACTCCCCCATCTGTAGCGCTGTGACTCCATCTCTAGCGCCGTGACCCCCATCTCTAGCACTGTGACCCCCATCTCTACCACCGTGACCCCCATCTCTTGCGATGTGACCCCCATCTCTAGCGCTGTGACCCCCCCATCTCTAGCACTGTGACCCCCATCTCTACCACCGTGACCCCCATCTCTAGCGCTGTGACCCCCCCATCTCTAGAACCGTGACCCCCATCTCTAGCGCTGTGACCCCCCCATCTCTAGCGCTGTGACCCCCCCATCTCTAGCGCTGTGACCCCCATCTCTAGCGCCGTGACCCCCATCTCTAGCGCCGTGACCCCCATCTCTAGCACTGTGACCCCCATCTCTAGCGCCGTGACCCCCATCTCTAGCGCCGTGACCCCCATCTCTAGCGCCGTGACCCCCATCTCTAGCGCTGTGACCCCCATCTCTACCACCGTGACCCCCATCTCTAGCGCTGTGACCCCCCCATCTCTAGCGCTGTGACCCCCATCTCTACCACCGTGACCCCCATCTCTAGCGCTGTGACCCCCATCTCTAGCACTGTGACCCCCCCATCTCTAGCGCTGTGACCCCCATCTCTAGCGCCGTGACCCCCATCTCTAGCGCTGTGACCCCCATCTCTAGCACCGTGACCCCCATCTCTAGCGCTGTGACCCCCCCATCTCTAGCACCGTGACCCCCATCTCTAGCGCTGTGACCCCCCCATCTCTAGCACCGTGACCCCCATCTCTAGCGCTGTGACCCCCATCTCTAGCGCCGTGACCCCCATCTCTAGCGCTGTGACCCCCATCTCTAGCACCGTGACCCCCATCTCTAGCACCGTGACCCCCATCTCTAGCACTGTGACCCCCCCATCTCTAGCACCGTGACCCCCATCTCTAGCACCGTGACCCCCATCTCTAGCACTGTGACCCCCCCATCTCTAGCACCGTGACCCCCATCTCTAGCGCCGTGACCCCCCCATCTCTAGCGCCGTGACCCCCCCATCTCTAGCGCCGTGACCCCCCATCTCTAGCGCCGTGACCCCCCCATCTCTAGCGCTGTGACCCCCATCTCTAGCACTGTGACCCCCATCTCTAGCACCGTGACCCCCATCTCTAGCACTGTGACCCCCCCATCTCTAGCACCGTGACCCCCATCTCTAGCGCCGTGACCCCCCCATCTCTAGCGCCGTGACCCCCCCATCTCTAGCGCCGTGACCCCCATCTCTAGCGCCGTGACCCCCCCATCTCTAGCGCTGTGACCCCCATCTCTAGCGCTGTGACCCCCCCATCTCTAGCACTGTGACCCCCCCATCTGTAGCGCTGTGACCCCCATCTCTAGCGCCGTGACCCCCATCTCTAGCGCCATGACCCCCATCTCTAGCGCCGTGACCCCCATCTCTAGCGCCGTGACCCCCATCTCTAGCGCTGTGACCCCCATCTCTAGCGCCGTGACCCCCATCTCTAGCACCGTGACCCCCATCTCTAGCGCCGTGACCCCCCCATCTCTAGCGCTGTGACCCCCATCTCTACCACCGTGACCCCCATCTCTAGCGCCGTGACCCCCCCATCTCTAGCGCCGTGACCCCCCCATCTCTAGCGCCGTGACCCCCATCTCTAGCGCCGTGACCCCCATCTCTAGCGCTGTGACCCCCATCTCTAGCACCGTGACCCCCATCTCTAGCGCCGTGACCCCCATCTCTAGCACTGTGACCCCCATCTCTAGCACCGTGACCCCCATCTCTAGCACCGTGACCCCCATCTCTAGTGCTGTGACCCCCATCTCTAGCACCGTGACCCCCATCTCTAGCGCCGTGACCCCCATCTCTAGTGCTGTGACCCCCATCTCTAGCACCGTGACCCCCATCTCTAGCGCCGTGACCCCCATCTCTAGTGCTGTGACCCCCATCTCTAGTGCTGTGACCCCCATCTCTAGCACCGTGACCCCCATCTCTAGCGCTGTGACCCCCATCTCTAGCACCGTGCCCCCCATCTCTAGCGCTGTGACCCCCCCATCTCTAGCGCCGTGACCCCCATCTCTAGCGCCGTGACCCCCATCTCTAGCGCCGTGACCCCCATCTCTAGCACCGTGACCCCCATCTCTAGCGCCGTGACCCCCATCTCTAGCGCCGTGACCCCCATCTCTAGCACTGTGACCCCCATCTCTAGCGCTGTGACCCCCCCATCTCTAGCGCCGTGACCCCCATCTCTACCGCCGTGACCCCCATCTCTAGCGCCGTGACCCCCCCATCTCTAGCGCCGTGACCCCCCCATCTCTAGCGCCGTGACCCCCCCATCTCTAGCGCTGTGACCCCCCCATCTCTAGCGCCGTGACCCCCATCTCTACCACCGTGACCCCCATCTCTAGCGCCGTGACCCCCCCCATCTCTAGCACCGTGACCCCCATCTCTAGCACCGTGACCCCCATCTCTAGCGCTGTGACCCCCATCTCTAGCACCGTGACCCCCATCTCTAGCGCTGTGACCCCCATCTCTAGCACCGTGACCCCCCCCCCCCCCCCCCGTCTCTACCGTGATCTTGCAAGCTTCGTTCAGCACTTGAATCCAGCTGTCCAGGTCCTCTTCGTTATCCGCCTGTACGATCCAACGCGTCTCCATCCCGTTGATCACTGCAAAGTCAGAGATGCCGTGTCAGAGGTTGCAAACCAGGTACCCGATACCCGTACCCTACCCGTACCCTACCCGTACCCGCTAACCGTACCCTACCCAATACCCTACCCGTACCCTACCCGTACCCGTACCCTACCCGTACCCTACCCGATACCCGTACCCTACCCGATACCCGTACCCTACCCGATACCCGTACCCTACCCGTACCCTACCCTACCCGATACCCGTACCCTACCCGATACCCGTACCCTACCCGATACCCGTACCCTACCCGTACCCTACTCGTACCCTACCAGATACCCGTACCCTACCCGATACCCGTACCCTACCCCATACCCGTACCCTACCCGATACCCGTACCCTACCCGATACCCGTACCCTACCCGTACCCTACCCGATACCCGTACCCTACCCGATACCCGTACCCTACCCGATACCCGTACCCTACCCGATACCCGTACCCTACCCGATACCCGTACCCTACCCGATACCCGTACCCTACCCGTACCCTACCCGATACCCGTACCCTACCCGATACCCGTACCCTACCCGATACCCGTACCCTACCCGATACCCGTACCCTACCCGATACCCGTACCCTACCCGATACCCGTACCCTACCAGATACCCATACCCTACCCGATACCCGTACCCTACCCGATACCCGTACCCTACCCGATACCCGTACCCTACCCGATACCCGTACCCTACCCGATACCCGTACCCTACCAGATACTCGGCTACCCGTACCCGGCTGGGTACGGGTAGCCGTACCCGGCTGGGTACGGCTACCCGTTTGCGACCCTGGTGCGGCCGGGTACGGGTAGCCGGGTAGGCCGTGAGTCACTGTTGAGTCACCGGTTGTCACTCATCAGAGTATGAGAGCTCTGGGTGAAGCATTCACACTATGAGACATCTCCTTTACCAGTGGCAAAATCGATTAGTAGGTTTTGACCCTTTCAACTGGTACAAAAACTGACACCTTTATACAAGGCATCATGTTTGCAATCACCACAACACAAGCAGTCAAAATGCAAACAAAAAGAAACAACTCTGATGATGATGATGATATGCACTGTCACCTTCTTGGCTCTTTCGGTAAAGCCATCGCGTAGAAGGTGAAATAATAAAATAATAAAAAACAAACGTAATAAAATATTACGTTTTATTTTTATTATTGTGTTTTATTTATTTCTTGTGTTTTATTATTATTATTGTGTTTTATTTTTCATATTATTATTAAAATAAAACATAATAAAATATTATGTTTTATTTTTATTATTTTATTACTTCCCTTCTACGTGACTTTACCGAAAGAACCAAGAAGATGAATCCCTGCTGCAGTCACGAAAGAAGCTTCACATCGAAAAATATGCACGGTCCTTGAAGTTGATTGGTCCACACCCGAGACAGCTTTCCTTAGAGCCTAGTCTCACATGGTCCTTGAAGTTGATTGGTCCACACCCGAGACAGCTTTCCTTAGAGCCTAGTCTCACACGGTCCTTGAAGTTGATTGGTCCACACCCGAGACAGCTTTCCTTAGAGCCTAGTCTCACATGGTCCTTGAAGTTGATTGGTCCACACCCGAGACAGCTTTCCTTAGAGCCTAGTCTCACATGGTCCGTGAAGTTGATTGGTCCACACCCGAGACAGCTTTCCTTAGAGCCTAGTCTCACATGGTCCTTGAAGTTGATTGGTCCACACCCGAGACAGCTTTCCTTAGAGCCTAGTCTCACATGGTCCTTGAAGTTGATTGGTCCTCCACACCCGAGACAGCTTTCCTTAGAGCCTAGTCTCACATGGTCCTTGAAGCTGATTGGTCCACACCCGAGACAGCTTTCCTTAGAGCCTAGTCTCACATGGTCCTTGAAGTTGATTGGTCCACACCCGAGACAGTATTCCTTAGAGCCTAGTCTCACATGGTCCTTGAAGCTGATTGGTCCACACCCGAGACAGCTTTCCTTAGAGCCCAGTCTCACATGGTCCTTGAAGTTGATTGGTCCACACCCGAGACAGCTTTCCTTAGAGCCTAGTCTCACATGGTCCTTGAAGTTGATTGGTCCACACCCGAGACAGCTTTCCTTAGAGCCCAGTCTCACATGGTCCTTGAAGTTGATTGGTCCACACCCGAGACAGCTTTCCTTAGAGCCTAGTCTCACATGGTCCTTGAAGCTGATTGGTCCACACCAGAGACAGCTTTCCTTAGAGCCCAGTCTCACATGGTCCTTGAAGTTGATTGGTCCACACCCGAGACAGCTTTCCTTAGAGCCTAGTCTCACATGGTCCTTGAAGTTGATTGGTCCACACCCGAGACAGCTTTCCTTAGAGCCTAGTCTCACATGGTCCTTGAAGTTGATTGGTCCACACCAGAGACAGCTTTCCTTAGAGCCCAGTCTCACACGGTGTTGGACCAGATGACGCCAAAAGGGGCACAACTCAAAGACAACGCACCATCAGAGTATGAGAGCTCAAGGTGAAGCATTTACACCATTGGAACCTCATTTGCCAGTAAAAAATATGGTAATTGTTTTTTTACCCTTCTATCTGGCAACAAAACTGACACCTTTTTTTACAAGGAGTCATGTTTGCATAGACCACAATACCTGCAGTCGTAATGCGGGTGTGGACCAATCAACTTCAAGGACAGTGCACATACATTATCAGAGTTGTGTTGTTTGTTTGCTCACCCGCTCACTCACTCACCCGCTCACTCACTCACCCGCTCACTCACTCACCCGCTCACTCACTCACCCGCTCACTCACTCACCCGCTCACTCACTCACCCGCTCACTCACTCACCCGCTCACTCACTCACCCAACCACTCACCCAACCTCTCACCCACCCACCCACTCATTCACCCACCCACTCACCCACCCACCCACCCACCCATTCACTCACACACCCACCCACCCACTCACTCACCCACTCACCCACCCACCCACCCACTCACCCACCCACCCACCCACTCACCCACCCACCCACCCACTCACCCACCCACTCACCAACCCACTCACCCACCCACTCACCCACCCACTCACCCACCCACCCACTCACTCACCCACCCACCAACCCTCTCCCAATGTCTCCCCAGCCTCACTCCACCACCACCACCACGTGGGTCTCATCGGACGAGCGTCTCCGCCTGGAGTCGCGAATCGCTGCCCTGGAGCTGCAGCTGCGTGTGGAGCGTCAAGGACGTCAATCTCGGAGCCCCCAGCCGCTCGCCGTCGCTCACAAGTCCACTGGAGTCACGCCGGACCTCCTGGGCATCGTCAACGGAGCCTCCGACCGGCCTAGCGTCGCCCGGGGCCTGCCGGCCCTCGACCGGGCCTGGCCGTCTAGGCCGGCTCAGGCTCCGCAGGGCCCGGACCAGGCCTCTGGAGAGCCTGGCCCAGTTCAGGGCCAGTCAAAGCCCTGGGCGTCTAGGCCGGCTCAGGCTCCGCTAGGCCCGGATCAAGCCTCAGGAGAGCCTGGCCCAGTCCAGGGCCAGTCCAAGGCCTGGTTGACTAGGCCGGCTCAGGCTCCGCAGGGCCTCGACCAGGCCTCAGGAGAGCCTGGCCCAGTCCAGGGCCAGTCCAAGGCCTGGTTGACTAGGCCGGCTCAGGCTCCGCAGGGCCTCGACCAGGCCTCAGGAGAGCCTGGCCCAGTCCTAGCCCAGTCCAAGGCCTGGTTGACTAGGCCGGCTCAGGCTCCGCCAGGCCCGGACCAGGCCTCGGTGAGTCCGTGGAGCACTGTCGATCGGTGTCAAACCGGTCAGGCCCAGGCTTCAACCAATCAGGCCCAGGCTTCAACCAATCAGGCCCAGGCTTCAACCAATCAGGCCCAGGCTTCAACCAGTCAGGGCGAGGCTTTAGACGGGGCCCCAGTTTGGACCGACTGCGGGCAGTCTAAAGTTGGCCGGGGGCAGGCCGCAGCCGGTCCAGAGCAGGAGACTTTGCCCAGCCTAAGGCAGGCCTGGTACCGTTCGGAGCAGGCCCCAGTTGAGACCGACTGCGGGCAGTCTAGAGTTGGCCGGGGGCAGGCCGCGGACGGTCCAGATCAGGAGACGTTGCCCAGCCTAAGGCAGGCCTGGTACCGGTCGGAGCAGGCCCCTGGCGATCTGGGACCCTGTCAGGCTCCGGCTGAGGCAGCCGAGGCCTCGTGCGTGAGCACGCTGGACCAGGCGTGGCCCAGTCGAGGGCAGGCTCTGCTTGCTTCCAGCCGCGTCTCGGCCTTCAGCGGAGGCTGGGAGCCATCGGGGACTGGTCTGGACGCTGGAGCAACTCCCCGGCAGTCCGTCGCCACGGCGACTGGTCCGGAGCAGGCCTCGTCAGCTAGGCTAGGTCAGGCTTGTGTGGCTAGGCCAGACCAGGCCTCAGAAATGACCTGGCCTGATCTAGGCCAGGCTCAGGCTTCTATGGCTAGGCCAGACCAGGCCTCGTCCATGACCTGGCCTGACCTAGGCCAGACTCAGGCTTCTTTGGCTAGGCCAGTTCAGGCTTCTCAAGCTCAGCCAGACCAGGCCTCGTCCATTACCTGGCCTGACCTAGGCACAGTTCAGGCTTCTCCGGCTAGGCCAGACCAGGCTTCTGTGGCTAGGCCAGACCAGGCCTCGTCCATGACCTGCCTCGACCTAGGTCCAGTTCAGGCTTCTTTGGCTAGGCCAGTTCAGGCTTCTTTGGCTAGGCCAGACCAGGCCTCGTCCATGACCTGGCCTGAACTAGGCACAGTTCAGGCTTCTCCAGCTAGGCCAGCTCAGGCTTCTTTGGCTAGGCCAGACCAGGCCTCGTCCATGACCTGCCTCAACCTAGGTTCAGTTCAGGCTTCTCTGGCTAGGTCAGACCAGGCCTCAGCCATGACCTGGCCTGACCTAGGCACGGTTCAGGCTTCTTTGGCTAGGCCAGACCAGGCCTCGACCGCCCCCGTCTGGCGCCCCGGTGACACGACGGAGCCCATTTTACAGTCTTCGTCACCAAACGACGGTGGTGGTGGTGGCGATGGTGGTGGTGGTGATGGCGACGGCGGTGGAGGCGATGGTGGTGATGGTGGTGGAGGCGATGGTGGTGATGGTGGTGGTGGTGATGATGGTGGTGATGGTGGCGGTAGTGGTGGCGACGGTGGTGGTGGTGGCAGTGGTGGTGATGAGGGTGGAGGCGATGGTGGTGATGGTGGTGGAGGCGATGGTGGTGGAGGTGATGGTGGTGGAGGCGATGGTGGTAGCGGTGGTGGCGGTGGTGGAGGTGGAGGAATCTCAGAGTTGCGCTTCACGGAGGAGGGCAGCCACGACGCTTCGGTGGTCTGGGAGATGGCGGCGGGGGAAGCGAGCGACGTGATTGGCCAGGCCGCTGGGTCAGCTGACGCCCGGCGCCAAATGGGAGAGGGAGGTGAGCGGGCGAGGCTGAAGGTGTCACTCACTCACCCACCAACTCACTCACCCACCAACTCACCCACCAACTCACTCACCAACTCACTCACCCACTCACCCACCCACCCACTCACCAACCCACTCACCCACCCATCCACTCACCCACTCAATCACCAACTCACTCACCAACTCACTCACCCACCCACTCACCCACTCACTCACCCACCCACTCACCCACCCAATCACCCACTCACCAACTCACTCACCCACCCACTCACTCACCCACCCACTCACCCACCCATCCACCAACTCACCCACCCACCAACTCACCCACCCACCCACCAACTCACCCACCAACTCACCCACCCACCCACTCACCAACTCACTCACCCACTCACTCACCCACCCACTCACTCACCCACCCACCCACTCACCAACTCACTCACCCACTCACTCACCCACCCACCAACCCACTCACCCACCCATCCACTCACCCACTCAATCACCAACTCACTCACCAACTCACTCACCCACCCACTCACCCACTCACTCACCCACCCACTCACCCACCCAATCACCCACTCACCAACTCACTCACCCACCCATCCACTCACCCACTCAATCACCAACTCACTCACCAACTCACTCACCCACCCACTCACCCACTCACTCACCCACCCACTCACCCACCCAATCACCCACTCACCAACTCACTCACCCACCCACTCACTCACCCACCCACTCACCCACCCATCCACCAACTCACCCACCCACCAACTCACCCACCCACCCACCAACTCACCCACCAACTCACCCACCCACCCACTCACCAACTCACTCACCCACTCACTCACCCACCCACTCACTCACCCACCCACCCACTCACCAACTCACTCACCCACTCACTCACCCACCCACCAACCCACTCACCCACCCATCCACTCACCCACTCAATCACCAACTCACTCACCAACTCACTCACCCACCCACTCACCCACTCACTCACCCACCCACTCACCCACCCAATCACCCACTCACCAACTCACTCACCCACCCACTCACCCACTCACTCACCCACCCACTCACCCACCCATCCACCAACTCACCCACCCACCCACCCACCAACTCACCCACCCACCCACCCACCAACTCACCCACCATCTCACCCACCCACCCACTCACCAACTCACTCACCCACTCACTCACCCACCCACTCACCCACCCACCCACTCACCCCCCCACTCACTCACTCACTCAATCACCCACTCACTCACCCACTCACTCACCCACTCACTCAGTCACTCACTCACCCACTCACTCACCCACTCACCCACCCACTCACTCACCAACTCACTCACCCACTCACCCACCCACTCACCCACCCACCCACTCACCCACCCACTCACTCACTCACCCACCCACCCACTCACCAACTCACTAACTCACTCACTCACCCCCTCACCCACCCAATCACCCACTCACCAACTCACTCACCCACCCACTCACCCACTCACTCACCCACCCACCCACTCACCCACCCACCAACTCACCCACCCACCAACTCACCCACCCACCCACCAACTCACCTACCCACCCACCAACTCACCCACCAACTCACTCACCCACCCACCCACCAACTCACCCACCCACCCACCAACTCACCCACCCACCCACCAACTCACCCACCCACCCACCAACTCACCCACCCACCCACCAACTCACCTGCCCACCCACCAACTCACCCACCCACCAACCCACTCACCCACCCATCCACCAACTCACCCACCCACCCACTCACCCACCCACCCACCAACTCACTCACCCACCCACCCACCAACTCACCCACCCACCAACTCACCCACCCACCAACTCACCCACCCACCAACTCACCCACCCACCAACTCACCCACCCACCAACTCACTCACCAACCCACTCACCAACTCACTCACCAACTCACTCACTAACTCACTCACTCACCCCCTCACCCACCCAATCACCCACTCACCAACTCACTCACCCACCCACTCACCCACTCACTCACCCACCCACTCACCCACCCACCAACTCATCCACCCACCCACCAACTCACCCACCCACCAACTCACTCACCCACCCACCAACTCACCCACCCACCCACCAACTCACCTACCCACCCACCAACTCACCCACCCACCAACTCACTCACCCACCCACCCACCAACTCACCCACCCACCAACTCACCCACCCACCAACTCACCCACCCACCAACTCACCCACCCACCAACTCACCTACCCACCCACCAACTCACCCACCCACTCACCCACCCACCAACTCACCCACCCACCCACCAACTCACCCACCCACCCACCAACTCACCCACCCACCAACTAACTCAACCAACCAACCAACAACTCACCTACCCACCAACTCACCCACCCACCAACTCACCCACCCACCCACCAACTCACCTACCCACCCACCAACTCACTCACCAACCCACTCACCAACCCACTCACCCACCCACCAACTCACCCACCCACCCACCAACTCACTCACTCACCCACCCACCCACCAACTCACTCACCCACCCACCCACCAACTCACCCACCCACCAACTCACCCACCCACCAACTCACCCACCCACCCACCAACCCACTCACCAACCCACTCACCAACCCACTCACCCACCCACCAACCAACTCACCCACCCACCAACTCACCCACCCACCAACTCACCCACCCACCCACCCACCAACTCACTCACCAACCCACTCACCCACTCACTCACCCACCCACCAACCCACTCACCCACCCATCCACTCACCCACTCAATCACCAACTCACTCACCAACTCACTCACTAACTCACTCACTCACCCCCTCACCCACCCAATCACCCACTCACCAACTCACCAACTCACCCACTCACCAACTCACCCACTCACCAACTCACCCACCCACTCACCCCCCCCCGCCCACGTTGACACAGGCACAGACGCGGCTCCACGGACACCTCTGAGGTCGATCATGAAAAGGGGCGGAGCTCGCAAGGACCCCGCGGCCGCCTCGGGCGTCCACATGAAGAGCCTCAAGTTCATGGACGCCAACGGAGGGTGAGGAACCTCCCCTTCCTGTCTAGACCCCTCCCCTTCCTGTCTAGTCCCCTCCCTTTCCTGTCTAGTCCCCTCCCCTTCCTGTCTAGTCCCCTCCCCTTCCTGTCTAGACCCTCCCCTTCCTGTATAGACCCCTCCCCTTCCTGTCTAGACTCTCCCCTTCCTGTCTAGTCCCCTCCCCTTCCTGTCTAGACCCTCCCCTTCCTGTATAGACCCCTCCCCTTCCTGTCTAGACCCTCCCCTTCCTGTCTAGACCCCTCCCCTTCCTGTCTAGACCCCTCCCCTTCCTGTCTAGTCCCCTCCCCTTCCTGTCTAGTCCCCTCCCCTTCCTGTCTAGATCCCTCCCCTTCTTGTCCAGACCCCTCCCCTTCCTGTATAGACCCCTCCCCTTCCTGTCTAGTCCCCTCCCCTTCCTGTCTAGTCCCCTCCCCTTCCTGTCTAGTCCCCTCCCCTTCCTGTCTAGATCCCTCCCCTTCCTGTCCAGACCCCTCCCCTTCCTGTATAGACCCCTCCCCTTCCTGTCTAGTCCCCTCCCCTTCCTGTCTAGATCCCTCCCCTTCCTGTCCAGACCCCTCCCCTTCCTGTATAGACCCCTCCCCTTCCTGTCTAGTCCCCTCCCCTTCCTGTCTAGTCTCCGCCCCTTTCTGAGACACAGACAGAGACACTGAGACAGACAGAGACACTGACAGAGAGACAACAACAACAACCGCCATTCTCTGCAAACCTGTTCCTGGGGGTCGGAGATTGGAGATTGGATCAGAGAGAGACACACACACAGACAGACACAGACACACACACAGACACAAACACACACACACAGACACACACAGACACACACAGACACAGACACACACACACAGACACACACACACAGACACACACACACAGACACACACACAGACACACACACACAGACACACACACACAGACACACACACACAGACACACACACACACAGACACACAGACACACACACACACAGACACACAGACACACACACACAGTGACACACACAGACACACAGACACACACACACAGACACATACACACAGTGACACACACAGACACACACACACAGTGACACACAGACACACACACACAGTGACACACACAGACACACACACACAGACACAGACACACACACAGACACACACACAGTGACACACACAGACACACACACACAGTGACACACACAGACACACACACACACAGTGACACACACAGACACTCACACACACAGTGACACACACAGACACACACACACACACACAGACACACAGACACACAGACACACACACACAGTGACACACACAGACACACACACACAGTGACACACAGACACTCACACACACAGTGACACACACAGACACTCACACACACAGTGACACACACAACCACACAGACACACACACACAGTGACACACACAGACACACACACACACAGTGACACACACAGACACTCACACACACAGTGACACACACAACCACACAGACACACACACACAGTGACACACACAGACACACACACACACAGTGACACACACAGACACACACACACAGTGACACACACAGACACACACACACAGTGACACACACAGACACTCACACACACAGTGACACACACAGACACACACACACAGACACACAGACACACAGACACACACACACAGTGACACACACAGACACACACACACAGTGACACACACAGACACACACACACAGTGACACACACATACACTCACACACACACACAGACACTCACACACACAGTGACACACACAGACACACACACACAGTGACACACACAGACACACACACACACAGTGACACACACAGACACACACACACAGTGACACACACAGACACACACACACAGTGACACACACAGACACTCACACACACAGTGACACACACAGACACACACACACAGACACACAGACACACACACACAGTGACACACACAGACACACACACACAGTGACACACACAGACACACACACACACAGTGACACACACAGACACTCACACACACACACAGTGACACACACAGACACACACACACAGTGACACACACAGACACTCACACACACAGTGACACACACAGACACTCACACACACAGTGACACACACAGACACTCACACACACAGTGACACACACAGACACTCAGTGGTGAGCTACTCACTCATGATGTGTCCCATTCTCTCCCACAGATACGATTCCATTCCACTTCAAGCGATGACGATGGTGGTGATGATGATGATGACGATGGTGGTGATGATGATGATGGGAGTGATGGTGGTGGTGATGATCGTGGTGGTGGTGATGGTGGTGATGGTGGTGGTGTTGGTGGTGATGGTGGTGGTGATGATTGTGGTGATGGTGGTGGTGTTGGTGGTGATGGTGGTGGTGATGATTGTGGTGATGGTGGTGGTGATGGTGGTGGTCATGGTGGTGATGGTGGTGGTGATGATGTTGATGATGATGGTGGTGGTGATGGTGGTGGTGGTGTTGATGATGGTGGTGATGGTGGTGGTGTTGGTGGTGATGGTGGTGGTGATGATTGTGGTGATGGTGGTGGTGATGGTGGTGGTCATGGTGGTGATGGTGGTGGTGATGATGGTGGTGATGGTGGTGGTGATGATGTTGATGATGATGATGGTGGTGGTGATGGTGGTGGTGGTGTTGATGATGGTGGTGATGGTGTTGATGATGGTGGTGGTGATGATGTTGATGATGATGATGGTGGTGGTGGTGGTGTTGATGATGGTGGTGATGGTGTTGATGATGATGGTGGTGATGATGTTGATGATGGTGGTGGTGGTGATGGTGGTGTTGATGATGGTGGTGGTGATGGTGGTGATAGGAGTGATGATGATGATGGGAGTGATGGTAGTGATGATGATTCAGACTCCAACGTTGGGTCCTACACTCCATTGCACCTATAGCCATAGATACAGCCTAGAGAATCAGATCACTCAGTCACTCACTCACTTAGTCACTCACTCAGTCACTCACTCACTCAGTCAACCACTCAGTCACTCACTTAGTTACTTAGTCACTCACTCACTCAGTCACTCAGTCAACCACTCAGTCAGTCAATCAACCACTCAATCACTCACTCAGTCACTCACTCAGTCACTCAAGTCAGTCACTCAATCACTCACTCAGTCAGCCACTCAGTCAGTCACTCAGTCAGTCAGTCAGTCACTGAGTCACTCAGTCAATCACTCAGTCAGTCAGTCTCAGTCACTCACCCACTCACCCACTGACTCACCCACCCACCCAATCACCCACTCAGTCACCCACTCACTCACCCACCCACCCATCCACCCACCCACCCACTCACTCACCCACCCACCCACCCACTCACTCACTTACCCACCCACCCACTCACCCACTCACTCACTCACCCACTCACCCACCCACTCACTCACTCACCCACTCACTCACTCACCCACCCACTCACTCACTCACCCACCCACCCACTCACTCACTCACCCACCCACCCACTCACCCACCCACCCACCCACTCACCCACCCACCCACTCACTCACTCACCCACCCACCCACCCACTCACTCACTCACTCACCCACCCACTCACTCACCCACCCACCCACTCACTCACTCACCCACCCACTCACTCACCCACCCACTCACTCACTCACTCACTTACCCACCCACTCACCCACCCACCCACTCACTCACCCACCCACCCACCCACTCACTCACCCACCCACTCACCCACTCACTCACTCACCCACCCACCCACTCACCCACCCACCCACTCACCCACTCACCCACCCACCTACCCACTCACCCACTCACTCACCCACCCACTCACCCACCCACCCACTCACCCACCCACTCACCCACCCACCCACTCACTCACTCACTCACCCACCCACTCACTCACCCACCCACCCACTCACTCACTCACCCACCCACTCACCCACTCACTCACCCACCCACCCACCCACTCACCCACCCACCCACTCACCCACCCACCTACCCACTCACTCACCCACCCACTCACCCACCCACCCACTCACCCACCCACCCACTCACCCACTCACCCACCCACCTACCCACTCACTCACCCACCCACTCACCCACCCACCCACTCACCCACCCACTCACTCACCCACCCACCCACTCACCCACCCACCCACCCACTCACCCACCCACCCACTCACTCACTCACTCACCCACCCACCCACTCACTCACCCACCCACCCACCCACTCACTCACTCACCCACCCACTCACCCACTCACTCACCCACCCACCCACTCACCCACCCACCCACTCACCCACCCACCTACCCACTCACTCACCCACCCACTCACCCACCCACCCACTCACCCACCCACTCACTCACCCACCCACCCACCCACTCACCCACTCACCCACCCACCCACTCACTCACCCACCCACTCACTCACCCACCCACTCACCCACCCACCCACCCAGCCACTTGTTTAAGTTGACTATTATAAGCTTCCACTAAACTATACACGGTTTTATATGTACATGAATATAAATATGTTATTTTGATTATACTTTATATATCAACGACTATATGTAACTACTACAATGACCACGAGGCTCACCTTGTTTTACACATGTGTTTAACATATTATATAATTATATAATTATTACTACTATATATATGCCACTTGATCGCCTCTCTCTGTGCCAAAACTCATCCTGGAGAGACCTGTCTGTGTGTCTCTGTGTGTGTCTGTGTGTCTCTGTGTGTCTGTGTGTGTCTCTGTGTGTCTCTGTGTGTCTGTGTCTGTCTCTCTGTGTGTCTCTGTGTGTCTGTGTGTCTCTGTGTGTCTGTGTCTGTCTCTCTGTGTGTCTCTGTGTCTCTGTGTGTCTCTGTGTATCTGTGTGTCTCTGTGTGTCTCTGTGTGTCTCTGTGTGTGTCTGTGTCTCTGTGTGTCTCTGTGTGTGTCTGTGTATCTGTGTGTCTCTGTGTGTCTCTGTGTGTCTCTGTGTGTGTCTGTGTCTCTGTGAGTCTCTGTGTGTCTCTGTGTCTCTGTGTGTCTCTGTGTGTCTCTGTGTGTCTCTGTGTGTGTCTGTGTCTCTGTGTGTCTCTGTGTCTCTCTGTGTGTGTCTGTGTCTCTGTGTGTCTCTGTGTGTCTGTGTGTCTCTGTGTCTCTGTGTGTGTCTCTGTGTCTCTGTGTGTGTCTGTGTCTCTGTGTGTCTCTGTGTCTCTGTGTCTGTCTCTCTGTGTGTCTCTGTGTGTCTGTGTGTCTCTGTGTGTCTGTGTGTCTGTGTCTCTGTGTGTCTCTGTGTGTCTGTGTCTCTCTGTGTGTCTCTGTGTCTCTGTGTCTGTCTCTCTGTGTGTCTCTGTGTGTCTGTGTGTGTCTCTGTGTGTCTGTGTCTCTCTGTGTGTCTCTGTGTCTCTGTCTCTGTGTGTCTCTGTGTCTGTGTCTCTCTGTGTGTCTGTGTCTCTGTCTGTCTCTGTCTCGGTGTATCTCTGTGTCTCTCTGTGTGTCTGTGTGTGTCTCTGTGTGTCTGTTTCTGTCTCTGTGTGTCTCTGTGTCTCTGTGTGTGTCTGTGTCTCTGTGTGTCTCTGTGTCTCTGTGTCTGTCTCTCTGTGTGTCTCTGTGTGTCTGTGTGTCTCTGTGTGTCTGTGTGTCTGTGTCTCTGTGTGTCTCTGTGTGTCTGTGTCTCTCTGTGTGTCTCTGTGTCTCTGTGTCTGTCTCTCTGTGTGTCTCTGTGTGTCTGTGTGTGTCTCTGTGTGTCTGTGTCTCTCTGTGTGTCTCTGTCTCTGTGTGTCTCTGTGTCTGTGTCTCTCTGTGTGTCTGTGTCTCTGTCTGTCTCTGTCTCGGTGTATCTCTGTGTCTCTCTGTGTGTCTGTGTGTGTCTCTGTGTGTCTGTTTCTGTCTCTGTGTGTCTCTGTGTGTCTCTGTGTATGTCTCTGTGTCTCTGTGTGTCTCTCTCTGTGTGTCTGTGTGTGTCTCTCTGTGTGTGTCTCTGTGTGTGTCTCTCTGTGTCTTGTCTGTGTCTCTGTGTGTCTGTGTCTCTGTGCCTCTCTGTGTCTCTCTGTGTCTCTGTGTGTCTGTGTGTGTCTCTGTGTCTCTGTGTGTCTCTCTCTGTGTCTCTGTGTGTGTCTCTCTGTGTCTTGTCTGTGTCTCTGTGTGTCTGTGTCTCTGTGCCTCTCTGTGTCTCTCTGTGTCTCTGTGTGTCTGTGTGTGTCTCTCTGTGTGTCTCTGTGTGTGTCTCTGTGTGTCTGTGTCTCTGTGCCTCTCTGTGTCTCTCTGTGTGTGTCTCTGTGTGCCTGTGTCTCTCTGTGTCTCTGTGTGTGTCTGTGTGTCTCTCTGTGTCTCTGTGTGTGTCTCTGTGTCTCTGTGTGTCTCTGTGTGTCTGTGTCTCTGTGTCTCTGTCTGTGTGTGTCTGTGTCTCTCTGTGTCTCTGTGTCTGTGTGTCTGTGTGTCTCTGTGTGTCTCTGTCTGTGTCTGTGTATCTCTCTCTGTGTCTCTCTCCTCCTGTGAACACACGTGTCTGTGTGTGCGTGTTGTCACCTTTTGGCTTTAAAATATAAAAATAATAATAAAAATATTGAGTCTGTGGGTCTCTGTGAGTCTCTGTGTGTCTCTGTGGGTCTCTGTGGGTGTCTGTGGGTCTCTGTGGGTCTCTGTGGGTGTCTGTGAGTCTCTGTGTGTCTCTGTGAGTCTCTGTGGGTGTCTGTGGGTCTCTGTGGGTGTCTGTGAGTCTCTGTGTGTCTCTGTGGGTCTCTGTGTGTCTCTGTGAGTCTCTGTGGGTCTCTGTGTGTCTCTGTGAGTCTCTGTGGGTCTCTGTGGGTCTCTGTGAGTCTCTGTGTGTCTCTGTGAGTCTCTGTGGGTGTCTGTGGGTCTCTGTGTGTCTCTGTGAGTCTCTGTGAGTATCTGTGGGTGTCTGTGGGTGTCTGTGGGTCTCTGTGTGTCTCTGTGAGTCTCTGTGAGTATCTGTGGGTGTCTGTGGGTCTCTGTGTGTCTCTGTGAGTCTCTGTGGGTCTCTGTGGGTCTCTGTGAGTCTCTGTGTGTCTCTGTGAGTCTCTGTGGGTGTCTGTGGGTCTCTGTGTGTCTCTGTGAGTCTCTGTGAGTATCTGTGGGTGTCTGTGGGTCTCTGTGAGTCTCTGTGTGTCTCTGTGTGTCTCTGTGAGTCTCTGTGGGTCTCTGTGTGTCTCTGTGGGTCTCTGTGTGTCTCTGTGAGTCTCTGTGAGTCTCTGTGGGTCTCTGTGAGTCTCTGTGGGTCTCTGTGTGTCTCTGTGAGTCTCTGTGGGTCTCTGTGAGTCTCTGTGGGTCTCTGAGTCTCTGTGTGTCTCTGTGAGTCTCTGTGGGTCTCTGTGGGTCTCTGTGAGTCTCTGTGAGTCTCTGTGAGTCTCTGTGGGTCTCTGTGAGTCTCTGTGGGTCTCTGTGTGTCTCTATGAGTCTCTGTGGGTCTCTGTGTGTCTCTGTGAGTCTCTGTGGGTCTCTGTGCGTCTCTGTGAGTCTCTGTGGGTGTCTGTGGGTCTCTGTGGGTTTCTGTGGGTCTCTGTGAGTTTCTGTGGGTCTCTGTGTGTCTCTGTGAGTCTCTGTGGGTCTCTGTGCGTCTCTGTGAGTCTCTGTGGGTGTCTGTGGGTCTCTGTGGGTCTCTGTGGGTCTCTGTGGGTCTCTGTGAGTCTCTGTGGGTCTCTGTGCGTCTCTGTGAGTCTCTGTGAGTCTCTGTGGGTCTCTGTGTGTCTCTGTGAGTCTCTGTGGGTCTCTGTGCGTCTCTGTGAGTCTCTGTGGGTGTCTGTGGGTCTCTGTGAGTCTCTGTGGGTCTCTGTGTGTCTCTGTGAGTCTCTGTGGGTCTCTGTGCGTCTCTGTGAGTCTCTGTGGGTGTCTGTGGGTCTCTGTGGGTCTCTGTGAGTCTCTGTGGGTCTCTGTGTGTCTCTGTGAGTCTCTGTGGGTCTCTGTGCGTCTCTGTGAGTCTCTGTGGGTGTCTGTGGGTCTCTGCGTGTCTCTGTGGGTCTCTGTGAGAGACAGAGCGATAATCCGCGTGAAATGTGTTTTTTAAAGCACCAATTGAACCCCAGCTACCAACGTCTGCGTGCAAAGTGTACAACCAAGATGTGCCTTGTGTTCATCAGTGATGCTGTTACCACCCACCCTCCACCCCCTCCATTATCCTTCATACAGTACTTCCAAGACTTTAAACAAAAGAGAGAGAGAGACAGATGTGGCTGGGCATTGTGCATCTCCTGGGAGAGAGACACTGAGAGACATGGGGTAGGAAGAGAGGGGGTAGAGAGAGAGAGAGGGGGTAGAGAGAGAGGGGGTAGAGAGAGAGGGGGGGTAGAGAGAGAGGGGGGTAGAGAGAGAGGGGGTAGAGAGAGAGGGGGTAGAGAGAGAGGGGGTAGAGAGAGAGAGGGGGTAGAGAGAGAGGGGGGGGTAGAGAGAGAGGGGGTAGAGAGAGAGGGGGGTAGAGAGAGAGGGGGTAGAGAGAGAGGGGGGGGGTAGAGAGAGAGGGATGGGGTTAAGAATAGCAGAGCGAGAAATATTTTGTTAAATTTTTCATTAAAAAAGGGGGGGGGGTGGGTTTACATAAAGCAAAGCATTAAAAAAAAACTAAATGATGAACGCCGCAAAGTGCCAAACTACAGCGAGCATCTTCTTGTTTCCTCTGATCGTAAAATAAAGAGAAAAAGAGAGTTGTAGAAAAACCGTTACCTCCTACGCAAGATGGCCAACGTAGCATCGTTACCCCCTACGCAACATGGCCGCTATAACATCGTTAGACAAACGCAAGATGGCCGACATACCATCACTACCCCCACGCAAGATGGCCGTCGTATCACCCGCAACCCCCAACATAAGATGGCCACTACGCCATCGTATTTCCTACGCAAGATGGCTGCCAATACCTCGTTACCCCTACACAAGATGGCCGACACACCGACACCCCATGCACAAGATGGCCGCCACATCCTTGTTGACCCTATGCAAGATGGCCGCCATATCGTTACCCCACACAAGATGGCCGCCACACCGACACCCCACGTACAAGATGGCCGCCACGTCCTTGTTTACCCTATGCAAGATGGCCGCCACGTCCTTGTTCACCCTATGCAAGATGGCCGCCACGTCCTTGTTCACCCTATGCAAGATGGCCGCCACACCCGACGCCCCATGCACAAGATGGCCGCCACGTCCTTGTTTACCCTATGCAAGATGGCCGCCATATAATCGCAACCCCCATGCAAGATGGCTGTCATCTCCACACGGGACATGGTTAAGACGGAATGTTTATTTATTACTGAATCGGAAATCCGATAATCTACAAAGCTCTTCGTCACACAGACATCAGAATCACAACGGCCTGTGTGTCACTGCAGAACAATCTGATAATCTACAAAGCTCTTCGCCACACAGACATCAGAATCACAACGGCCTGTGTGTCACTGCAGAACAATCTGATAATCTACAAAGCTCTTCGTCACACAGACATCAGAATCAACAACGGCCTGTGTGTCACTGCAGAACAATCTGATAATCTACAAAGCTCTTCGCCACACAGACATCAGAATCACAACGGCCTGTGTGTCACTGCAGAACAATCTGATAATCTACAAAGCTCTTCGGTCACACAGACATCAGAATCACACAACGTTTGACCACGTGACGTGTCCAGGATGTTTAATTATTACCTCACGAGGGTTCCGTGTGAGGCGCGAAGACGACACGCGCACCACGTGACCACCACTCTCTGCCGTTGCTAGGAGACCCCTCCCACCTCATCCCCCACTCTCCCCTATCCCCTCCCCCATCCCCCCACTACCCCCCACCCCCCACTACCCCCCTCCCCCCATCCCCCACTACACCACCCTCCCCCACTACCCCCCTCCCCCCCCCCATCCCCCACTACCCCCTCCCCCCATCCCCCACTACCCCCCCACCCCCTCCCCCCTCCCCCCCATCCCCCACTACCCCCCACCCCCACTACCCCCCTCCCCCCATCCCCCCATCCCCCACTACCCCCTCCCCCCATCCCCCACTACCCCCTCCCCCCATCCCCCACTACCCACCCTCCCCCACTACCCCCTCCCCTCCATCCCCCACTACCCCCTCCCCCCCATCCCCCACTACCCCCCACCCCCTCCCCCCTCCCCCCATCCCCCCACTACCCCCCCACCCCCACCTACCCCCTCCCCCCATCCCCCCAATCCCCCCACTACCCCCTCCCCCCCATCCCCCCCACCTACCCCCCACCCCCTCCCCCCATCCCCCACTACCCCCCACCCCCACTACCCCCCACCCCCTCACTACCCCCCACCCCCCTCCCCCCCTCCCCCCTCCCCCCATCCCCCACTACCCCCCATCCCCCACTACCCCCTCCCCCCATCCCCCACCTACCCACCCTCCCCCACTACCCCCCCTCCCCCCATCCCCCACTACCCCCCACCCCCTCCCCCCCTCCCCCCATCCCCCACTACCCCCCACCCCCACTACCCCCCCTCCCCCCCACTACCCCCTCCCCCCCCCTCCCCCACTACCCCCACTACCCCTCCCCCATCCCCCACTACCCCCCCCTCCCCCATCCCCCACTACCCCCCACCCCCACTACCCCCCCTCCCCAACTACCCCCTCCCCCCCCTCCCCCCACTACCCCCCCCCTCCCCCCCCCACCCCCTCCCACCATCCCCCACCCCCACTACCCCCCCTCCCCAACTACCCCCTCCCCCCACTACCCCCCCCCTCCCCCCCTCCCCCCCATCCCCCACTACCCCCCCTCCCAGGCTTCCAGGTAGAAAAAATGTATCCTCTAGTCCCTGAGCAACATGGCCGACTCGACGTCATGACCCCCCCATGCAACATGGCCGACGCGACGTCATCACCCCCCATGCAACATGGCCGACGGACGTCATCACCCCCCATGCAACATGGCCGACGCGATGTCATCACCCCCCATGCAACATGGCCGACGCGATGTCATCACTCCTCATGCAACATGGCCGACCTGACGTCATCACCCCCCATGCAACATGGCCGACGCGACGTCATCAACCCACGCAACAAGCCTGTCGTGACGTCGGCCATTTTGCGTTGTGGGGGGGGGGGGGACATTGTGGAGGTGGGGGGTTTCCATAGTAACAGAGAGCGGCGGTCTCCATGGCAACAGAGAAAGGATGAGGAGGGGGGAGGCTGTGGGCGTGGGGGGTGGGGTCTCCATGGCAACAGAGAAAGGCGTGGGCGGTGTTTGGGTGGGGGGTGGGTGGGTGTGGGTGTCTCCATAGCAACAGGGAGAGCGGCGGTCTCCATGGCAACGGAGAGGTCAGCGATGCTCAGAGGGCGGAGTCGTCGCTGCTGCTGCTGCTCGCGTCGTCGTGGTCGCCATGGTGACGCTCCAGGGCGGCGTTCACGTGACCCGCAGCGGTGACGTCACGGCCGTGGTCGTCATGGTCACGCTCGAGGGCGGCGTTCACGTGACCCGCAGCGGTGACGTCACCGCTGTGGGCGGAGCCACACAGACAGCAGCAGCGTCATAGTAGTATCAATACTATTAGTAGTAGTATGAATACTATTAGTAGTAGTATCAATACTATTAGTAGTAGTATCAATACTATTAGTAGTAGTATGAATACTATTAGTAGTAGTATCAATACTATTAGTAGTAGTATCAATACTATTAGTAGTAGTATGAATACTATTAGTAGTAGTATCAATACTATTAGTAGTAGTATGAATACTATTAGTAGTAGTATCAATACTATTAGTAGTAGTATCAATACTATTAGTAGTAGTATGAATACTATTAGTAGTATCAATACGACCTGGGAACTTCTGAGGCGTATTAATACTATTAGTAGTAGTATCAATACTATTAGTAGTAGTATCAATACTATTAGTAGTAGTATCAATACCATTAGTAGTAGTATCACTCATAATACTATTAGTAGTAGTATCAATACTATTAGTAGTATCAATACCATTAGTAGTAGTATCACTCATAATACTATTATTAGTAGTATCAATACTATTAGTAGTGTCAATACTATTAGTAGCAATATCAATACTATTATTAGTAGTATCAATACTATTAGTAGTATTAGTTAAAATAGTAGTAGTATCAATATTAGTAGTATTAGTTAAAGTAGTAGTATCAATATTAGTAGTATTAGTTAAAGTAGTAGTAGTATCAATAATAGTAGTATTAGTTAAAGTAGTAGTAGTAGTATCAATATTAGTAGTATTAGTTAAAGTAGTAGTAGTAGTATCAATATTAGTAGTATTAGTTAAAGTAGTAGTAGTATCAATATTAGTAGTATTAGTTAAAGTAGTAGTATCAATATTAGTAGTATTAGTTAAAGTAGTAGTAGTATCAATAATAGTAGTATTAGTTAAAGTAGTAGTAGTAGTATCAATATTAGTAGTATTAGTTAAAGTAGTAGTAGTAGTATCAATATTAGTAGTATTAGTTAAAGTAGTAGTATCAATATTAGTAGTATTAGTTAAAGTAGTAGTAGTAGTATCAATATTAGTAGTATTAGTTAAAGTAGTAGTAGTATCAATATTAGTAGTATTAGTTAAAGTAGTAGTAGTAGTATCAATATTAGTAGTATTAGTTAAAGTAGTAGTAGTATCAATAATAGTAGTATTAGTTAAAGTAGTAGTAGTAGTATCAATATTAGTAGTATTAGTTAAAGTAGTAGTAGTAGTATCAATATTAGTAGTATTAGTTAAAGTAGTAGTAGTATCAATAATAGTAGTATTAGTTAAAGTAGTAGTAGTAGTATCAATATTAGTAGTATTAGTTAAAGTAGTAGTAGTAGTATCAATATTAGTAGTATTAGTTAAAGTAGTAGTATCAATATTAGTAGTATTAGTTAAAGTAGTAGTAGTAGTATCAATATTAGTAGTATTAGTTAAAGTAGTAGTAGTATCAATATTAGTAGTATTAGTTAAAGTAGTAGTAGTAGTATCAATATTAGTAGTATTAGTTAAAGTAGTAGTAGTATCAATATTAGTAGTATTAGTTAAAGTAGTAGTAGTAGTATCAATATTAGTAGTATTAGTTAAAGTAGTAGTAGTAGTATCAATATTAGTAGTAGTAGCATCACTAATAATATGAATTAAAAAAACGACGAAAAACGAAAAAAAACCGAAAACCGAAAAAACGAGAAAAAAAACGAAAACCGAAAAAACCGTAAAATACCCGAAAACCGAAGAAAACCCGAAAACCGAAAAAACGAAAACCGAAAAAACGAAAACCGAAAAAAACCGAAAACCGAAAAAAAACGAAAACCGAAAAAAAAACGAAAACCGCAATTGCACAGGGCGGATGAGGCTCCTCACATTTCCTCCAGATCGAGGTAGACGTTCTCCTGGGACTTGTCCCCCCCTCCACCACCTCCTCCTCCTCCACTCTTATTCTTCTTGTCTGTCCTGTAGATAGACACAAAGACGGCCGGAGATTGGTCACCCACAAACTCAGCAGTGCACCTAGCCTGGTACCACACCCACAGACTCAGCACTGCCACCCACAGACTCAGCCGTGCACCTAGCCTGGTACCACACCCACAGACTCAGCACTGCCACCCACAGACTCAGCCGTGCACCTAGCCTGGTACCACACCCACAGACTCAGCACTGTCACCCACAGACTCAGCACTGTCACCCACAGACTCACCCACTCAGAGTGAGTGGGTGAGTGAGTGGGTGACAGTGGTGAGTGAGTGGGTGAGTGAGTTGGTGAGTTGGTGAGTGAGTTGGTGAGTGAGTGGGTGAGTGGGTGGGTGAGTGGGTGGGTGAGTTGGTGAGTGAGTTGGTGAGTGAGTGGGTGACTGAGTGGGTGGGTGAGTGGATGAGTGGGTGGGTGAGTTGGTGAGTGAGTTGGTGAGTGAGTGAGTGAGTGGGTGAGTGAGTGGGTGAGTGGGTGGGTGAGTGGGTGACTGAGTGGGTGGGTGAGTGGATGAGTGGGTGGGTGAGTTGGTGAGTGAGTTGGTGAGTGAGTGAGTGGGTGAGTGAGTGGGTGAGTGGGTGGGTGAGTGGGTGACTGAGTGGGTGGGTGAGTGGATGAGTGGGTGGGTGAGTTGGTGAGTGAGTTGGTGAGTGAGTGAGTGGGTGAGTGAGTGGGTGAGTGGGTGGGTGAGTGGGTGACTGAGTGGGTGGGTGAGTGGATGAGTGGGTGGGTGAGTTGGTGAGTGAGTTGGTGAGTGAGTGAGTGGGTGAGTGAGTGGATGAGTGGGTGGGTGAGTTGGTGAGTGAGTTGGTGAGTGAGTGAGTGAGTTGGTGAGTGAGTGGGTGGGTGAGTGAGTGGGTGAGTGAGTGAATGAGTGAGTTGGTGAGTGAGTTGGTGAGTGAGTGAGTGACTGACTGAGTGAGTGGGTGGGTGACTGAGTGAGTGAATGACTGAGTGAGTGACTGACTGACTGAGTGAGTTGGTGAGTGAGTGACTGACTGAGTGAGTTGGTGAGTGAGTGAGTGACTGACTGAGTGAGTTGGTGAGTGAGTGAGTGACTGACTGACTGAGTGAGTGAGTGACTAACTGAGTGAGTTGGTGAGTGAGTGACTGACTGAGTGAGTTGGTGAGTGAGTGACTGACTGAGTGAGTTGGTGAGTGAGTGAGTGAGTGACTGACTGAGTGAGTGGGTGGGTGACTGAGTGAGTGAATGACTGAGTGAGTGAGTGACTGACTGAGTGAGTTGGTGGGTGACTGAGTGAGTGACTGACTGAGTGAGTGGGTGGGTGACTGAGTGAGTGAATGACTGAGTGAGTGAGTGACTAACTGAGTGAGTTGGTGAGTGAGTGACTGACTGAGTGAGTTGGTGAGTGAGTGACTGACTGAGTGAGTTGGTGAGTGAGTGAGTGAGTGAGTGACTGACTGAGTGAGTGGGTGGGTGACTGAGTGAGTGAATGACTGAGTGAGTGAGTGACTGACTGAGTGAGTTGGTGAGTGAGTGACTGACTGAGTGAGTTGGTGAGTGAGTGAGTGAGTTGGTGAGTGAGTTGGTGACTGAGTGAGTGAATGACTGAGTGAGTGAGTGACTGACTGAGTGAGTTGGTGAGTGAGTTGGTGACTGAGTGAGTTGGTGAGTGAGTGAGTTGGTGAGTGAGTGAGTGAGTTGGTGAGTGAGGAGTCTAATTACTTGCAGAAGAGGCGGTTCGCGATGGCCAATAGGAAGCAGAGGAACAGGAAGCACGTGACAGCCGTTAGCCCAATCAGGGCGTGGTACTCGGGCTTCCAGTCTGAGGATATAGAGCAATCGGTAGAGTCACCATGCAGGTGAAACATTTAAATTTAAATTAATGAAAATAATAATGGAAATAAAATAAAAATCACGACGTTTTGCCGTGATTTGTATTTGATTTTACTTTTATTAATTTTAATCTATTAAAATTAGGTAAAATTTTTTTTTTTTTTATAAAAGTAAAATTTAAATAAAAATCACGACGTTTTGCCGTGATTTTTATTTGATTTTACTTTTATTAATTTTAATCTATTAAAATTAGGTAAGACATTTTTTTTTATAAACGTAAAATTTTTATAAAAATCACGACGTTTTGCCGTGATTTTTATTTGATTTCGCAGTGATTTTTCATTTTATTTTCATTTTACTTTTATAAATTTTTTTACGATGAAAAGTAATTTATGTATTTAATTTTTATTTTATTAATTAAAACATTTTTCGTTCAAATTAATGAAAGTGAAATGAAAATAAAATATAAATCACGACGAAATTAAATACAAATCACGGCAAAACGTCGTGATTTTTTTATTTTATTTTACTTTAATAAAAAAAAATTTTTACCTAATTTTAATAGATTAAAATTAATAAAAGTAAAATAAAATGCAAATCACGGCAAAACGTCGTGATTTTTTTATTTTATTTTACTTTTATAAATATTTATTTAATTTTACACCTACACGGTGACTTTACCGACAAAACCTCAGAGGATGAATCCTTGCAGTCACGAAAGCTTCAAATCTAGAACATGGAGGTGGTCAACTCTAGAGGTGTCACTCCACCCCTACAGCTCCACCCCTACAACTCCACCCCCACAACTCCACCCCTACAACTCCACCTCTACAACTCCACCTCTACAACTCCACCCCCACAACTCCACCCCCACAACTCCACCCCTACAACTCCACCCCCACAACTCCACCCCCACAACTCCACCCCTACAACTCCACCCCTACAACTCCACCCCTACAACTCCACCTCTACAACTCCACCCCCACAACTCCACCCCTACAACTCCACCCCTACAACTCCACCCCTACAACTCCACCCCTACAACTTTACCCCCACAACTCCACCCCTACAGCTCCACCCCTACAACTCCACCCCTACAACTCCACCCCTACAACTCCACCCTCACAACTCCACCCCTACAACTCCACCCCCACAACTCTACCCCTACAACTCCACCCCCACAACTCCACCCCTACAACTCCACCCCTACAACTCCACCCCTACAACTCCACCCCTACAACTCCACCCCCACAACTCCACCCCCACAACTCCACCCCTACAACTCCACCCCTACAACTCCACCCCTACAACTCCACCTCTACAACTCCACCCCCACAACTCCACCCCCACAACTCCACCCCTACAACTCCACCCCTACAACTCCACCCCTACAACTCCACCTCTACAACTCCACCCCTACAACTCCACCCCTACAACTCCACCCCTACAACTCCACCTCTACAACTCCACCCCCACAACTCCACCCCTACAACTCCACCCCTACAACTCCACCCCTACAACTCCACCCCTACAACTTTACCCCCACAACTCCACCCCTACAACTCCACCCCTACAACTCCACCCCTACAACTTTACCCCCACAACTCCACCCCTACAACTCCACCCCTACAACTCCACCCCTACAACTCCACCCCTACAACTTTACCCCCACAACTCCACCCCTACAACTCCACCCCTACAACTCCACCCACACAACTCCACCCCTACAAGTCCACCCCTACAACTCCACCCCTACAACTCCACCTCTACAACTCCACCCCTCCAACTCCACCCCTCCAACTCCACCTCTACAACTCCACCCCCACAACTCCACCCCTACAGCTCCACCCCTACAACTCCACCCCTACAACTCCACCCCTACAACTCCACCCCTACAACTCCACCCCTACAACTCCACCCCTACAACTCCACCCTCACAACTCCACCCCTACAACTCCACCCCCACAACTCTACCCCTACAACTCCACCCCCACAACTCCACCCCTACAACTCCACCCCCACAACTCCACCCCTACAACTTACCCCCACAACTCCACCCCTACAACTCCACCCCTACAACTCCACCCCTACAACTCCACCCCTACAACTCCACCCCTACAACTCCACCCCCACAACTCTACCCCTACAACTCCACCCCCACAACTCCACCCCTACAACTCCACCCCCACAACTCCACCCCCACAACTCCACCCCTACAACTCCACCCCTACAACTTTACCCCCACAACTCCACCCCCACAACTCCACCCCTACAACTCCACCCCCACAACTCCACCCCTACAACTCCACCCCCACAACTCCACCCCTACAACTCCACCCCCACAACTCCACCCCTACAACTCCACCCCTACAACTCCACCCCTACAACTCCACCCCCACAACTCCACCCCTACAACTCCACCCCCACAACTCCACCCCTACAACTCCACCCCTACAACTCCACCCCTACAACTCCACCCCTACAACTCCACCCCCACAACTCCACCCCTACAACTCCACCCCCACAACTCCACCCCTACAACTCCACCCCTACAACTCCACCCCCACAACTCCACCCCTACAACTCCACCCCTACAACTCCACCCCCACAACTCCACCCCCACAACTCCACCCCCACAACTCCACCCCTACAACTCCACCCCTACAACTCCACCCCCACAACTCCACCCCTACAACTCCACCCCCACAACTCCACCCCCACAACTCCACCCCCACAACTCCACCCCCACAACTCCACCCCCACAACTCCACCCCTACAACTCCACCCCTACAACTCCACCCCTACAACTCCACCTCTACAACTCCACCCCCACAACTCCACCCCCACAACTCCACCCCTACAACTCCACCCCTACAACTCCACCCCTACAACTCCACCCCTACAACTCCACCCCTACAACTCCACCCCTACAACTCCACCTCTACAACTCCACCCCCACAACTCCACCCCTACAACTCCACCCCTACAACTCCACCCCTACAACTCCACCCCTACAACTTTACCCCCACAACTCCACCCCTACAACTCCACCCCTACAACTCCACCCCTACAACTTTACCCCCACAACTCCACCCCTACAACTCCACCCCTACAACTCCACCCCTACAACTCCACCCCTACAACTTTACCCCCACAACTCCACCCCTACAACTCCACCCCTACAACTCCACCCCCACAACTCCACCCCTACAAGTCCACCCCTACAACTCCACCCCTACAACTCCACCTCTACAACTCCACCCCTCCAACTCCACCCCTCCAACTCCACCTCTACAACTCCACCCCCACAACTCCACCCCTACAGCTCCACCCCTACAACTCCACCCCTACAACTCCACCCCTACAACTCCACCCCTACAACTCCACCCCTACAACTCCACCCCTACAACTCCACCCTCACAACTCCACCCCTACAACTCCACCCCCACAACTCTACCCCTACAACTCCACCCCCACAACTCCACCCCTACAACTCCACCCCCACAACTCCACCCCTACAACTTACCCCCACAACTCCACCCCTACAACTCCACCCCTACAACTCCACCCCTACAACTCCACCCCTACAACTCCACCCCTACAACTCCACCCCCACAACTCTACCCCTACAACTCCACCCCCACAACTCCACCCCTACAACTCCACCCCCACAACTCCACCCCCACAACTCCACCCCTACAACTCCACCCCTACAACTTACCCCCACAACTCCACCCCTACAACTCCACCCCTACAACTCCACCCCCACAACTCCACCCCTACAACTCCACCCCCACAACTCCACCCCTACAACTCCACCCCCACAACTCCACCCCTACAACTCCACCCCTACAACTCCACCCCTACAACTCCACCCCCACAACTCCACCCCTACAACTCCACCCCCACAACTCCACCCCTACAACTCCACCCCTACAACTCCACCCCTACAACTCCACCCCTACAACTCCACCCCCACAACTCCACCCCTACAACTCCACCCCCACAACTCCACCCCTACAACTCCACCCCTACAACTCCACCCCCACAACTCCACCCCTACAACTCCACCCCCACAACTCCACCCCCACAACTCCACCCCCACAACTCCACCCCCACAACTCCACCCCTACAACTCCACCCCCACAACTCCACCCCCACAACTCCACCCCCACAACTCCACCCCCACAACTCCACCCCTACAACTCCACCCCTACAACTCCACCCCCACAACTCCACCCCCACAACTCCACCCCTACAACTCCACCCCTACAACTCCACCCCCACAACTCCACCCCCACAACTCCACCCCCACAACTCCACCCCTACAACTCCACCCCTACAACTCCACCCCCACAACTCCACCCCCACAACTCCACCCCTACAACTCCACCCCTACAACTCCACCCCCACAACTCCACCCCCACAACTCCACCCCCACAACTCCACCCCTACAACTCCACCCCTACAACTCCACCCCTACAACTCCACCCCCTACAACTCCACCCCCACAACTCCACCCCCACAACTCCACCCCTACAACTCCACCCCCACAACTCCACCCCTACAACTCCACCCCCACAACTCCACCCCCACAACTCCACCCCCACAACTCCACCCCCACAACTCCACCCCCACAACTCCACCCCCACAACTCCACCCCCACAACTCCACCCCTACAACTCCACCCCCACAACTCCACCCCCACAACTCCACCCCCACAACTCCACCCCCACAACTCCACCCCCACAACTCCACCCCCACAACTCCACCCCCACAACTCCACCCCCACAACTCCACCCCCACAACTCCACCCCCACAACTCCACCCCCACAACTCCACCCCCACAACTCCACCCCCACAACTCCACCCCCACAACTCCACCCCTACAACTCCACCCCTACAACTCCACCCCCACAACTCCACCCCTACAACTCCACCCCCACAACTCCACCCCCACAACTCCACCCCCACAACTCCACCCCCACAACTCCACCCCCACAACTCCACCCCCACAACTCCACCCCCACAACTCCACCCCCACAACTCCACCCCTACAACTCCACCCCTACAACTCCACCCCCACAACTCCACCCCCACAACTCCACCCCCACAACTCCACCCCCACAACTCCACCCCTACAACTCCACCCCCACAACTCCACCCCCACAACTCCACCCCCACAACTCCACCCCCACAACTCCACCCCCACAACTCCACCCCTACAACTCCACCCCCACAACTCCACCCCCACAACTCCACCCCCACAACTCCACCCCCACAACTCCACCCCCACAACTCCACCCCCACAACTCCACCCCCACAACTCCACCCCCACAACTCCACCCCCACAACTCCACCCCCACAACTCCACCCCCACAACTCCACCCCCACAACTCCACCCCCACAACTCCACCCCCACAACTCCACCCCCACAACTCCACCCCCACAACTCCACCCCCACAACTCCACCCCTACAACTCCACCCCTACACGTCCACCCCACAGTATCCTGGGGTGATGGATCTGCACAAAATATTTACCGACTGATGCCATTTTCTTGACCTCGACTTCAGATGGACACTCAGATAGAGAGACACTCAGTTAGACACTCAGATAGACACTCAGATAGACACTCAGAGAGAGAGACACTCAGATAGACACTCAGATAGACACTCAGATAGACACTCAGAGAGAGAGACACTCAGTTAGACACTCAGATAGAGACTCAGATAGACACTCAGATAGACACTCAGATAGACACTCAGATAGACACTCAGTTAGATAATCACTCAGATAGAGACTCAGAGAGAGAGAGAGACACTCAGATGGAGACACTGAGAGAGACACAGGGAGAGAGAGACACACACACAGAGAGAGACACACGGAGAGAGACAGGGAGAGAGAGACACACGGAGAGAGACACTCAGATGGAGACACTGAGAGAGAGACACTGAGAGAGAGACACAGAGAGAGACACAGAGAGAGACACAGGGAGAGAGACACAGGGAGAGAGACACACGGAGTGAGACACACGGAGAGAGACACACGGAGAGAGAGACACTCAGATAGAGACACAGAGAGAGAGACACAGGGAGTGAGACACAGGGAGTGAGACACACGGAGAGAGACACACGGAGAGAGAGACACTCAGATAGAGACACAGGGAGTGAGACACACGGAGAGAGACACACGGAGAGAGAGACACTCAGATAGAGACACAGGGAGTGAGAGACACACGGAGAGAGACACTGAGAGAGACACTGAGAGAGACACAGAGAGTGAGATAGACACGGAGATAGACACGGAGATAGACACACAGGGAGAGAGACACACGGAGAGAGACAGAGAGAGAGGGATGGACTGGGGTTGAGTGTTCCGTGCCGTTGCTGATACGTTTGGGTTAAAGTCCACGGTGATTCAATCTGCGACCCCCCCAGGAAGAGGTTTGCAGATTTGCTGAGCATTTCTGTGGAAGGTCCTGGGGGAGGGGAACATCCCTCAGCCTGGAAAACATCGTGGCACAAAGTGGGGATGACCCTGCTGAGGCTGCGGTGCCTCAAATATTGGAGGAAGAGGTCACCCCCCTGTGAGTGTTGCTGGCTGAGGTGCCAGCTGTTGAGGAAATACTGAGGGCGATCCGGAGTCTTGAGACCAGGAAAGGCACCGGGCAGAGATGGAGTCGGCCTCAGTGGCCCGCGATCACAAATCGATATTTAACTCCATCAAAAAAGTAACCTGTAGCGCCACACCTGTCACCATCATTAGGGGAAAAAACGGTGATTCAATCTCCGACACCCCCAGGAAGAGGTTTGCAGATTTGCTGAGCATTTCTGTGAAGGGTCCTGGGGGAGGGGAACATCCCTCAGCCTGGAAAACATCGTGGCACAAAGTGGGGATGACCCTGCTGAGGCTGCGGTGCCTCAAATATTGGAGGAAGAGGTCAGTCAGAGGTGGGACAAAGTCATTGTTATGCAAGTCCAAGTCGGGGTCGCAAGTCATCAAATTCATGACTCGAGTCCAAGTCTCATGACTCGAGTCCACATCAGTCAGAGGTGGGACAAAGTCATTGTCATGCAAGTCCAAGTCGGGGTCGCAAGTCATCAAATTCATGACTCGAGTCCAAGTCTCATGACTCGAGTCCACATCTCAGAGGTGGGACAAAGTCATTGTCATGCAAGTCCAAGTCGGGGTCGCAAGTCATCAAATTCATGACTCGAGTCCAAGTCACATGACTCGAGTCCACATCTCAGAGGTGGGACAAAGTCATTGTTATGCAAGTCCAAGTCGGGGTCGCAAGTCATCAAATTCATGACTCAGGTCTGACTCGAGTCCAAGTCACATGACTCGAGTCCACATCAGTCAGAGGTGGGACAAAGTCATTGTCATGCAAGTCCAAGTCGGGGTCGCAAGTCATCAAATTCATGACTCGAGTCTGACTCGAGTCCAAGTCTCATGACTCGAGTCCACATCTCTGGAGGTCACCCCCCTGTGAGTGTTGCTGGCTGAGGTGCCATCTGTTGAGGAAATACTGCAGGCGATCCAGAGTCTTGAGACCAGGAAAGGCACCGGGCAGAGATGGAGTCTGCCTCAGTGGCCCGCGATCACAAATCGATATTTGACTCCATCAAAAAAGTAACCTGTAGCGCCACACCTGTCACCATCATTAGGGGAAAAAACGGTGATTCAATCTGCGACACCCCCAGGAAGAGGTTTGCAGATTTGCTGAGCATTTCTGTGAAGGGTCCTGGGGGAGGGGAACATCCCTCAGCCTGGAAAACATCGTGGCACAAAGTGGGGATGACCCTGCTGAGGCTGCGGTGCCTCAAATATTGGAGGAAGAGGTCACCCCCTGTGAGTGTTGCTGGCTGAGGTGCCAGCTGTTGAGGAAGTACTGAAGGCGATCCGGAGTCTTGAGACCAGGAAAGGCACCGGGCAGAGATGATCTCCCAAGCGAAATGCTGAGGGAGGGTGGCGTTTGTGCACAGACTGCCCTATATGACATCATAACAACAGTCTGGACCACTGGACGGGTTCCGCAGGATTGGAAGGATGCCCTGGTGGTCCCCCTCTTTAAGAAGCGAGGGCGGAGGAGTGACGCTCACAACAACGAGCAGAGTGCCGGGTGGCTAAAGCACAGCGAGTTGGCACAGTAGGGGGCACAGGTGGTGCATCAGCCAGTCATCTCGGTCATCTCGGTCATCTCGGTCAGTCGACCCGTGGCACCTGCTGGGTCTGCCCCGTGACCTCCACCTCATGCACCTAGCCTGGCACAGCAGCAGTCAACCCATGGCACCTGCTGGGTCTGCCCCGTGACCTCCTCCTCATGCACCTAGCCTGGCACAGCAGCAGTCAACCCATGGCACCTGCTGGGTCTGCCCCGTGACCTCCTCCTCATGCACCTAGCCTGGCACAGCAGCAGTCAACCCATGGCACCTGCTGGGTCTGCCCCGTGACCTCCTCCTCATGCACCTAGCCTGGCACAGCAGCAGTCAACCCATGGCACCTGCTGGGTCTGCCCCGTGACCTCCTCCTCATGCACCTAGCCTGGCACAGCAGCAGTCAACCCATGGCACCTGCTGGGTCTGCCCCGTGACCTCCTCCTCATGCACCTAGCCTGGCACAGCAGCAGTCAACCCATGGCACCTGCTGGGTCTGCCCCGTGACCTCCTCCTCATGCACCTAGCCTGGCACAGCAGTCGACCCGTGGCACCTGCTGGGTCTGGCCCGTGACCTCCTGCCAGCGGGCGTTCGACACTTCACGTGACGGCCTCAAGGTGCACTTGGCCTGGCACAAGCGTCGTGGTGACGTCACCGCCACTTAGTGACGAATGGCGGTTGTTGTTGTTGTTGTTGTGTGTGTGTGACTGTGTGTGTGTCTATGTGTGTAACTGTGTGTGTGAGGTTGTGTCTGTGTGTGTAGGTGTGTGTGTGACTGTGTGTGTCTGTGTGTAACTGTGTGTGTGTGACTGTGTGTGTGTCTGTGTGTGTAAGTGTGTGTAGGTGTGTGACTGTGTGTGTGTGTAGGTGGGTCTGTGTGTGTGTGTGTGTCTGTGTGTGTGTGACTGTGTGTGTGTGTGACTGTGTGTGTGTGTGTCTGTGTGTGTGTGTGTCTGTGTGTGTCTGTGTGTGTGTGACTGTGTGTGACTGTGTGTGACTGTGTGTGTGTATGTGTGTTTGTCTGTGTGTGTGTGACTGTGTGTGTGTCTGTGTGTGTAAGTGTGTGTAGGTGTGTGACTGTGTGTGTGTCTGTGTGTGTAAGTGTGTGTAGGTGTGTGACTGTGTGTGTGTGTAGGTGGGTCTGTGTGTGTGTGACTGTGTGTGTAAGTGTGTGTAGCTGTGTGACTGTGTGTGTAGGTGTGTGTGTGACTGTGTGTGTGTCTGTGTGTAAGTGTGTGTGTGTAGGTGTGTGTAAGTGTGTGTAGGTGTGTGTAGGTGTGTGTGTGTGACTGTGTGTGTGTAGGTGTGTGTGTGTGTGTGTAGGTGTGGGTGTGTGACTGTGTGTGTGTGTGTCTGTGTGTGTAAGTGTGTGTAGGTGTGTGACTGTGTGTGTAAGTGTGTGACTGTGTGTGTGTGTCTGTGTGTGTAAGTGTGTGTAGGTGTGTGACTGTGTGTGTAAGTGTGTGACTGTGTGTGTGTGTCTGTGTGTGTAAGTGTGTGTAGGTGTGTGACTGTGTGTGTGTGTAGGTGGGTCTGTGTGTGTGTGACTGTGTGTGTAAGTGTGTGTAGCTGTGTGACTGTGTGTGTAGGTGTGTGTGACTGTGTGTGTGTCTGTGTGTAAGTGTGTGTGTGTAAGTGTGTGTAGGTGTGTGTAGGTGTGTGTGTGTAGGTGTGTGTGTGACTGTGTGTGTGTGTCTGTGTGTGTGTAGGTGTGTGTGTGTGTGTTTGTGTGTAGGTGTGTGTAGGTGTGTGTGTGTGTAGGTGTGTGTAGGTGTGTGTGTAAGTGTGTGTCTGTGTGTGTGTAGGTGTGTGTGTAGGTGTGTGTGTGTGACTGTGTGTGTGTGTCTGTGTGTGTAAGTGTGTGTCTGTGTGTGTGTAGGTGTGTGTGTGTTTGTGTGTATGTGACTGTGTGTGTGTGTAAGTGTGTGTCTGTGTGTGTGTAGGTGTGTGTGTGTTTGTGTGTATGTGACTGTGTGTGTGTGTAGGTGTGTGTGTCTGTGTGTGTGTGTAGGTGTGTGTAGGTGTGTGTGTAAGTGTGTGTCTGTGTGTGTGTAGGTGTGTGTGTAGGTGTGTGTGTGTGACTGTGTGTGTGTGTCTGTGTGTGTAAGTGTGTGTCTGTGTGTGTGTGTGTGTTTGTGTGTATGTGACTGTGTGTGTGTGTAAGTGTGTGTCTGTGTGTGTGTAGGTGTGTGTGTGTTTGTGTGTATGTGACTGTGTGTGTGTGTAGGTGTGTGTGTCTGTGTGTGTGTGTAGGTGTGTGTAGGTGTGTGTGTAAGTGTGTGTCTGTGTGTGTGTAGGTGTGTGTGTAGGTGTGTGTGTGTGACTGTGTGTGTGTGTCTGTGTGTGTAAGTGTGTGTCTGTGTGTGTGTAGGTGTGTGTGTGTTTGTGTGTATGTGACTGTGTGTGTGTGTAAGTGTGTGTCTGTGTGTGTGTAGGTGTGTGTGTGTTTGTGTGTATGTGACTGTGTGTGTGTGTAGGTGTGTGTGTCTGTGTGTGTGTGTAGGTGTGTGTAGGTGTGTGTGTAAGTGTGTGTCTGTGTGTGTGTAGGTGTGTGTGTAGGTGTGTGTGTGTGACTGTGTGTGTGTGTCTGTGTGTGTAAGTGTGTGTGTGTGTGTGTGTGTTTGTGTGTATGTGACTGTGTGTGTGTGTAGGTGTGTGTAGGTGTGTGTAGGTGTGTGTGTGTAGGTGTGTGTGTGTTTGTGTGTATGTGACTGTGTGTGTGTGTCTGTGTGTGTAAGTGTGTGTAGGTGACTGTGTGTGTGTGTAGGTGTGTGTGTCTGTGTGTGTGTGTAGCTGTGTGTGTAGGTGTGTGTGTGTGACTGTGTGTGTGTGTGTCTGTGTGTGTGTAGGTGTGTGTGTGTGTAGGTGTGTGTGTGTTTGTGTGTGTTTGTGTGTGTGTGACTGTGTGTGTGTGTAGGTGTGTGGGTGTGTGTCTGTGTGTGTAAGTGTGTGTCTGTGTGTGTGTGTGTAGGTGTGTGTGTAACTGTGTGTGTAGGTGTGTGTGTAGGTGTGTGTGTAGGTGTGTGTAGGTGTGTGTAGGTGTGTGTGTGTAGGTGTGTGTAGGTGTGTGTAGGTGTGTGTGTGTAGGTGTGTGTAGGTGTGTGTGTGTGACTGTGTGTGTGTGTAGGTGTGTGTAGGTGTGTGTGTGTGTAGGTGTGTGTAGGTGTGTGTGTAGGTGTGTGTCTGTGTGTGTGTGTAGGTGTGTGTCTGTGTGTGTGTGTAGGTGTGTGTGTGTAGGTGTGTGTGTGTCTGTGTGTGTGTGTCTGTGTGTGTGTAGGTGTGTGTGTGTAGGTGTGTGTAAGTGTGTGTAGGTGTGTGTGTGTAGGTGTGTGTGTGTCTGTGTGTATGTAGGTGTGTGTGTGTAGGTGTGTGTGTGTAGGTGTGTGTCTGTGTGTGTGTAGGTGTGTGTCTGTGTGTGTGTAGGTGTGTGTAGGTGTGTGTAGGTGTGTGGGTGTCTGTGTGTGTGTGTAGGTGTCTGTGTGTGTGTGTCTGTGTGTGTGTGTAGATGTGTGTGTGACTGTGTGTGTGTGTAGGTGTGTGTAGGTGTGTGTGTGTGTGTGTGTAGGTGTAGGTGTGTGTGTCTGTGTGTGTGTGTAGGTGTGTGTAGGTGTGTGTGTGTGTAGGTGTAGGTGTGTGTGTCTGTGTGTGTGTGTAGGTGTGTGTAGGTGTGTGTAACTGTGTGTGTGTGTCTGTGTGTGTGTGTAGGTGTGTGTGTGTGTCTGTGTGTGTGTGTAGGTATGTGTAGGTGTGTGTAGGTGTGTGTCTGTGTGTGTGTGTAGGTGTGTGTAGGTGTGTGTGTGTGTAGGTGTAGGTGTGTGTGTCTGTGTGTGTGTCTGTGTGTGTCTGTGTGTGTGTAGGTGTGTGGGTGTGTCTGTAACAGTCTAAAGTCCGTCTGTACCACCGTAGAAACCACTTTACTTGGTCCTGACTCAACACGTTACCGCAGAGAGATCGCTAATCTCTCTCTCCATGTCTCTGTGTCTCTCCATGTCTCTGTGTCTCTCTGTCTCTCCTTGTCTCTCTCTGTCTCTCCTTGTCTCTCTCTGTCTCTCCATGTCTCTGTGTCTTTCTATCTCTCCTTGTCTCTCTCTGTCTCTCCATGTCTCTCTCTGTCTCTCTGTCTCTCTGTCTCTCCTTGTCTCTCTCTGTCTCTCCTTGTCTCTCTCTGTCTCTCTGTCTCTCTGTCTCTCCTTGTCTCTCTCTGTCTCTTCATGTCTCTCTGTCTCTCCTTGTCTCTCTCTGTCTCTTCATGTCTCTCTGTCTCTCCATGTCTCTCTGTCTCTCTGTCTCTCCTTGTCTGTCTCTGTCTCTCCTTGTCTCTCTCTGTCTCTTCATGTCTCTCTGTCTCTCCTTGTCTCTCTCTGTCTCTTCATGTCTCTCTGTCTCTCTGTCTCTCTGTCTCTCCTTGTCTCTCTCTGTCTCTCCATGTCTCTCTGTCTCTCCATGTCTCTCTGTCTCTCTGTCTCTCCTTGTCTCTCTCTGTCTCTTCATGTCTCTCTGTCTCTCCATGTCTCTGTGTCTCTCCATGTCTCTCTCTCTCCATGTCTCTCCTTGTCTCTCTCTGTCTCTCCTTGTCTCTCTCTGTCTCTCTGTCTCTCTGTCTCTCCTTGTCTCTCTCTGTCTCTCCATGTCTCTCTCTGTCTCTCTGTCTCTCCTTGTCTCTCTCCATGTCTCTCCTTGTCTCTCTCTGTCTCTCCTTGTCTCTCTCTGTCTCTCTGTCTCTCTGTCTCTCCTTGTCTCTCTCTGTCTCTCCATGTCTCTCTGTCTCTCCATGTCTCTCTGTCTCTCCTTGTCTCTCTGTCTCTCTGTCTCTCTGTCTCTCCATGTCTCTCTGTCTCTCCTTGTCTCTCCATGTCTCTCTGTCTCTCTGTCTCTCCTTGTCTCTCTCTGTCTCTCTGTCTCTCTGTCTCTCCTTGTCTCTCTCTGTCTCTCTGTCTCTCTGTCTCTCCTTGTCTCTCTCTGTCTCTCCATGTCTCTCTGTCTCTCCTTGTCTCTCTCTGTCTCTCTGTCTCTCTGTCTCTCCTTGTCTCTCTCTGTCTCTCCATGTCTCTCTGTCTCTCCATGTCTCTCTGTCTCTCCTTGTCTCTCTCTGTCTCTCTGTCTCTCTGTCTCTCCTTGTCTCTCTGTCTCTCCTTGTCTCTCTCTGTCTCTCTGTCTCTCTGTCTCTCCTTGTCTCTCTGTCTCTCCTTGTCTCTCTCTGTCTCTCCTTGTCTCTTCATGTCTCTCTGTCTCTCTGTCTCTCCTTGTCTCTCTGTCTCTCCTTGTCTCTCTCTGTCTCTCTCTGTCTCTCTGTCTCTCCATGTCTCTCCATGTCTCTCTGTCTCTCCTTGTCTCTCCATGTCTCTCTGTCTCTCTGTCTCTCCTTGTCTCTCTCTGTCTCTCCATGTCTCTCTCTGTCTCTCCTTGTCTCTCTCTGTCTCTCCATGTCTCTCTCTCTATCCATGTCTCTCTGTCTCTTTCCATGTCTCTCTCTCTATCCATGTCTCTGTGTCTCTCCTTGTCTCTCTGTCTCTAATAATCTCTCACCCCCCGCTCTCTCTCTCTCAACAACTTTACAATGCGTGGAAAAACACACAGAGTCTCAATTCTAGATTTGACGCTTTCGTGACTGCAAGGATTCATATTCGTAGGTTTTTTCGGTAAAGTCACGTAGGTAAAACATTCTAAATTCATAAAAGTAAAATAAAAATAAAATACAAATCACGACGTTTCGGAGGCAACACAAGCTTCCGTCTTCAGGTGGAACCGTCACAGCACGACAGCTGTATCAAGTGAGAGAAATTAAAATTAATAAAAGTAAAATAAAAATAAAATGAAAATCACGACGTTTCGGAGGCAACACAAGCTTCCGTCTTCAGGTGGAACCGTCACAGCCACGATAGCTGTATCAAGTGAGAGAAATTAAAATTAATAAAAGTAAAATAAAAATAAAATGAAAATCACGACGTTTCGGAGGCAACACAAGCTTCCGTCTTCAGGTGGAACCGTCACAGCCACGACAGCTGTATCAAGTGAGAGAAATTAAAATTAATAAAAGTAAAATAAAAATAAAATACAAATCACGACGTTTCGGAGGCAACACAAGCTTCCGTCTTCAGGTGGAACCGTCACAGCCACGATAGCTGTATCAAGTGAGAGAAATTAAAATTAATAAAAGTAAAATAAAAATAAAATGAAAATCACGACGTTTCGGAGGCAACACAAGCTTCCGTCTTCAGGTGGAACCGTCACAGCCACGACAGCTGTATCAAGTGAGAGAAATTAAAATTAATAAAAGTAAAATAAAAATAAAATAAAAATCACGTCGTTTCGGAGGCAACACAAGCTTCCGTCTTCAGGTGGAACCGTCACAGCCACGATAGCTGTATCAAGTGAGAGAGAAATTCCAAGGAAACAATATTTGTATATTTCTTAGAATCTCTCTTACTTGATACAGCAATCGTGCTGTGACGGTTCCACCTGAAGACGGAAGCTTGTGTTGCCTCCGAAACGTCGTGATTTTAATTTTATACTGGTAGGAACGAAGTGGACCAGCCTACAATAGATTGTATCGTCCGTCCGTCCGTCCGTGTACCAACATCGCCCCCTACTGCAAACACTTGGCAGGATCCTACAAAAACGTTTAGACTCGGTGACGCTTTCCTGACTAAACAAGTGTAACATTCCCTTATAATTCCCTGAGATAGCTTTTAATTAAAACTTGTAAATTAAAAATTAACTCACAGCGGCCTAAAGCCTACAGCTAGGCCTAAAGCCTAGAACTAGGCCTCAAACTCTCCCTTCGTATCGTTCCCCCGCGTGTGTGCAAGGGAGTTAATGTTTAACAATGTTACATTCCCTGATGTTTTTAAATAGAAACATTTACATTTAAAGCTTTTACATAAATAATTAAATCATTTAAATTAACAATTAACTCACAGCGGCATAAAGCCTACAGCTAGGCCTAAAGCCTAGAACTAGGCCTCAAACTCTCCCTTCGTATCGTTCCCCCGCGTGTGTGCAAGGGAGTTAATGTTTAACAATGTTACATTCCCTGATGTTTTTAAATAGAAACATTTACATTTAAAGCTTTTACATAAATAATTAAATCATTTAAATTAACAATTAACTCACAGCGGCCTAAAGTCTACAGCTAGGCCTAAAGCCTAGAACTAGGCCTCAAACTCTCCCTTCGTATCGTTCCCCCGCGTGTGTGCAAGGGAGTTAATGTTTAACAATGTTACATTCCCTGATGTTTTTAAATAGAAACATTTACATTTAAAGCTTTTACATAAATAATTAAATCATTTAAATTAACAATTAACTCACAGCGGCCTAAAGCCTACAGCTAGGCCTAAAGCCTAGAACTAGGCCTCAAACGCTCCCTTCGTATCGTCCGATTAGGTGTAGCAGCATCGCCCCCTACTGCAAACACTTGGCAGGACCCTACAAAAACCTTTACACTCAGTGGGGCTTTCCTGGCTAAACAAGTGTAATAATACATTATGTTTCTATTCTTGCTTATTCGTTCCTACCAGCCCACCCCGCAGGGTCCTGTTTTTTTATTTTACTTTTATTAATTAAATTTTTTTTACCTACGTGACTTTACCGAGAAAAAACCTAAGAATACGGAAGCTTGTGTTGCCTCCGAAACGTCGTGATTTGTATTTTATTTTTTATTTTACTTTTATTAATTTTTAATTTTTTTACCTACGTGACTTCACCGAGAAAAAACCTAAGAATACACACAGAGTCTGTTAGCCCTGGCGAGATTCGGCTGGAGGTCACCGCAGCGTTTGCCAACGGGGGAGACGTGAACATTTGTTTCCACTGAGAGCGAGAGAGAGAGAGCTCAAGAGAGAGAAGGATGAAGACTTTGAGCTTTAAAATCTATTTTATTGCTGCTAGGAAGCGTCAATGTCAGCACCCAGCGTCAGCCGGCTCGTACGAAGCGTCAATGTTGATAACAACACAAAGTGACATTGACAAAACACTTAGTCTTAAGCCTCACCTTACCATATTAATAAAAAGTGTGCCGTTCCTGGCCCTTCCCCCCTCTTCAACCATTATATATACGGAGTGGTAGCTCTTGTAATCTCTCATTTACTTGATACAGCTGTCGTGGCTGTGACGGTTCCACCTGAAGACGGAAGCTTGTGTTGCCTCCGAAACGTCGTGATTTTTTATTTTTATTTTATTTTACTTTTATTCATTTAAATGTTCTACCTACGTGACTTTACCGAAAAAAACCTAAGAATATGAATCCTTGCAGTCACGAAAGCTTCAAATCTAGAATTGAGAATCACTGTTTTTAGAAACACGCTTTTATTAAATAAACGAGTAGCGGCAGAACTCCAATTACAGCCAACATCAGTTGAACGTGGAAAATTAGACCCAAGCCGAGACATGACATGTAAAAAATAATGTTTAAAAGTAGATATTTTTATTTTTAATGATGGAATATAGTGTTGTCATCAGTATGACACAAGTACACCAAGTTTACAGTCGATACCATATTGGGAAGTGATTTAAAGTTGAGTTTCAAGATTTGAAGATACAACAACAGACAGAGTGAGTTAAATGAAAGCGTGTAAAAACAATGTTTAGAAATATTTTATTTTAAAAATGTTATGATAGAATATGGTGTTGTCATCAGTAAGACACAAGTACACCAAGTTTACAGTCGATACCACATTGGGAATTGATTTAAAGTTGAGTTTCAAGATTTGAAGATACAACAACAGACAGAGTGAGTTAAATGAAAGCGTGTAAAAACAATGTTTAAACATATTTTATTTTTTATTTTCAATGATAGAATGTGGTGTTGTCATCAGTATGCCATAAGTATACCAAGTTTACATATATTTATATTTTAAAACCAAAAACATATTCTTGTTTTTTTCGGTAAAGTCACGTAGAAGGGAAATAATAAAATAATAAAACAATAAAGTAAAAAAAAATTTGAATTAAATATTAAAATAAGAAATAATAAAAATAGAAAACAATTAAGTGAGAATTTTACTTGTTATATTTCTATTATTTTATTAAATAACAAAAATATTAAACAATAAAGTGAGCATTTTATTGTTTGATATTTTTATAACTTTATTAAATAATACAAATATAAACCAATAAAGTGGGAATTTAATTTGTTATATATTTATTTTATTTTATTATTTCCCTTCTACGTGATGACTTTACCGAAAGAACCAAGAAGAAGAATCCCTGCTGCAGTCACGAAACATTTAAATCGAAATGTAAGTAGAACGTGTCGTCTATATTTAGTTAAAGTTGCGCATTTTGATGTGACGTCACACATCGTCACAAAAATCTGACTCCCCCCCCCCCCCCCAGGTGCGTGACGTCATTATGGACGTGTGACGTCACATCTCTCAAACCGCCTCGTCACAAATGTCCGACCCCCCCCCCCAGGTGCGTGACGTCATTATGGACGTGTGACGTCACATCTCTCAAACCGTCTGGTCACAAATGTCCGACCCCTCCCCCTAGGTGCGTGACGTCATTTATGAACGTGTGACGTCACATTTCTCAAACCCACCTCGTCACGCATCGTCACAAATGTCTGACCCCTTCCCCCCCCCAGGTGCGTGACGTCATTCATGGACCTGTGACGTCACATCTCTTAAATCCCCCCTCGTCACGCATCGTCACAAATGTCTGACCCCTCCCCTCCCTAGGTCCGTGACGTCATTCATGGACGTGTGACGTCACACCTCTCAAACCCCCCCCCCTCGTCACGCATCGTCACAAATGTCTGACCCCTCCCTAGGTGCGTGACGTCATTCATGGACCTGTGACGTCACATCTCTTAAATCCCCCCCTCGTCACGCATCGTCACAAATATCTGACCCCTCCCCCGTAGGTGCGTGACGTCATTCATGGACGTATGACGTCATATCTCTCAAACCCCCCCCTCTCGTCACATATCGTTACAAATGTCTGACCACTCCTCCCCAGGTGCGTGACGTCATTCATGGACGTGTGACGTCACATCCCGCGCGACGCCCATCACGACGCACACATCGTGAGCAGATGCGGAGAGAGATAAGGGAGAGTTAAGGGAGAGATAAGGGAGAGATAAGGGAGAGATAAGGGAGAGTTAAGGGAGAGATAAGGGAGAGATAAGGGAGAGATAAGGGAGAGATAAGGGAGAGATAAGGGAGAGATAAGGGAGAGATAAGAGAGAGATAAGGGAGAGATAAGGGAGAGATAAGGGAGAGATAAGGGAGAGATAAGGGAGAGATAAGGGAGAGATAAGGGAGAGATAAGAGAGAGATAAGGGAGAGATAAGGGAGAGATAAGGGAGAGATAAGGGAGAGATAAGGGAGAGATAAGGGAGAGATAAGGGAGAGATAAGGGAGAGATAAGGGAGAGTTAAGAGAGAGATAAGGGAGAGATAAGAGAGAGATAAGAGAGAGATAAGGGAGAGATAAGAGAGAGATAAGAGAGAGATAAGGGAGAGATAAGAGAGAGATAAGGGAGAGATAAGGGAGAGATAAGGGAGAGATAAGGGAGAGATAAGGGAGAGATAAGAGAGATAAGGGAGAGATAAGAGAGAGATAAGGGAGAGATAAGGGAGAGATAAGGGAGAGATAAGGGAGAGATAAGGGAGAGATAAGAGAGAGATAAGGGAGAGATAAGGGAGAGATAAGGGAGAGATAAGGGAGAGATAAGGGAGAGTTAAGGGAGAGATAAGGGAGAGATAAGGGAGAGATAAGGGAGAGTTAAGGGAGAGATAAGGGAGAGATAAGGGAGAGATAAGGGAGAGATAAGGGAGAGATAAGGGAGAGATAAGGGAGAGATAAGGGAGAGATAAGGGAGAGATAAGGGAGAGATAAGGGAGAGATAAGGGAGAGATAAGGGAGAGATAAGGGAGAGATAAGGGAGAGATAAGGGAGAGATAAGGGAGAGATAAGGGAGAGATAAGGGAGAGATAAGGGAGAGATAAGGGAGAGATAAGGGAGAGATAAGGGAGAGATAAGGGAGAGATAAGGGAGAGATAAGAGAGAGTTAAGGGAGAGATAAGGGAGAGTTAAGGGAGAGATAAGGGAGAGATAAGGGAGAGATAAGGGAGAGATAAGGGAGAGATAAGGGAGAGATAAGGGAGAGATAAGGGAGAGATAAGGGAGAGATAAGGGAGAGATAAGGGAGAGATAAGGGAGAGATAAGGGAGAGATAAGGGAGAGATAAGGGAGAGTTAAGGGAGAGATAAGGGAGAGATAAGGGAGAGATAAGGGAGAGATAAGGGAGAGATAAGGGAGAGATAAGAGAGAGATAAGGGAGAGATAAGGGAGAGATAAGAGAGAGATAAGGGAGAGATAAGGGAGAGATAAGGGAGAGATAAGGGAGAGATAAGGGAGAGATAAGGGAGAGATAAGGGAGAGATAAGGGAGAGATAAGGGAGAGATAAGGGAGAGATAAGGGAGAGATAAGGGAGAGATAAGGGAGAGATAAGGGAGAGATAAGGGAGAGATAAGGGAGATATAAGGGAGAGATAAGGGAGAGATAAGGGAGAGTTAAGGGAGAGATAAGGGAGAGTTAAGGGAGAGATAAGGGAGAGATAAGGGAGAGATAAGGGAGAGATAAGGGAGAGATAAGGGAGAGTTAAGGGAGAGATAAGGGAGAGATAAGGGAGAGATAAGGGAGAGATAAGGGAGAGATAAGGGAGAGATAAGGGAGAGATAAGGGAGAGATAAGGGAGAGATAAGGGAGAGATAAGGGAGAGATAAGGGAGAGATAAGGGAGAGATAAGGGAGAGTTAAGGGAGAGATAAGGGAGAGATAAGGGAGAGATAAGGGAGAGATAAGGGAGAGATAAGGGAGAGATAAGGGAGAGTTAAGGGAGAGATAAGGGAGAGATAAGGGAGAGATAAGGGAGAGATAAGGGAGAGATAAGGGAGAGATAAGAGAGAGATAAGAGAGAGATAAGGGAGAGATAAGGGAGAGATAAGGGAGAGATAAGGGAGAGATAAGAGAGAGATAAGGGAGAGATAAGGGAGAGATAAGGGAGAGATAAGGGAGAGATAAGGGAGAGATAAGGGAGAGATAAGAGAGATAAGGGAGAGATAAGGGAGAGATAAGGGAGAGATAAGGGAGAGATAAGGGAGAGATAAGGGAGAGATAAGGGAGAGATAAGGGAGAGATAAGGGAGAGTTAAGGGAGAGATAAGGGAGAGATAAGGGAGAGATAAGGGAGAGTTAAGGGAGAGATAAGGGAGAGATAAGGGAGAGATAAGGGAGAGATAAGGGAGAGTTAAGGGAGAGATAAGGGAGAGATAAGGGAGAGTTAAGGGAGAGTTAAGGGAGAGATAAGGGAGAGATAAGGGAGAGATAAGGGAGAGATAAGGGAGAGATAAGGGAGAGATAAGGGAGAGATAAGGGAGAGATAAGGGAGAGATAAGGGAGAGATAAGGGAGAGATAAGAGAGAGATAAGGGAGAGATAAGAGAGAGATAAGGGAGAGATAAGGGAGAGATAAGGGAGAGATAAGAGAGAGATAAGGGAGAGATAAGGGAGAGATAAGAGAGACATCTTGCATAAATTATGATAATCGCCACCACACATCATCTGGTTGGCGGGAAGGTGACGTCACGCATAAATTATGATAATCAGCGGGCGTTATTATTATTTAACTTTGAATAAAAAAGCTAAACATTTTTTGTTAATATTATTCTCGGTTCTTTTCGGTAAAGTCGCGTAGAAGGGAAACAATTAAATAAAGAACCAATAATATGACTCCTGCAGTCACGAAAGTTTTTAATTATTATTAATTAACTTAATTTTCCCGCTCTTCATTATTTTCGCTGCCCCTCCCCCTAGCCCCCTCCCCCCCTCGCCACCCCTCCCCCCTTCGCCCCTCCCCCCTCACCACCCCCCCTCGCCACCCCTCCCCCCTTCGCCCCTCCCCCCTCACCACCCCCCCTCGCCACCCCTCCCCCCTCTCTCTCAACCCACCCGCCCCCCTTTTCTTCTTCGCCCCGCCCCCTTCTCCCCTCTCGCCACGCCCCCTCTCTCCCCCCACCCGCCTCCCCCTTCTTCGCCCCGCCCCCTCCCCACCCCTCGCTCCCCCTGCTCCTCCCCCTAACTACCCCCCCCCTCTCTCCCCCACCCGCCCCTCCCCCCTCCTTCGCCACGCCCCCTTTCCCTTCGCCCCGCCTACTCACCATCCCCCCTCACTCCCTCTCCCCCCTCTCTCCCCCCCACCCGCCTCCCCCTTCTTCGCCCCGCCCCCTCCCCACCCCTCGCTCCCCCCCACCCGCCCCCTCCCCCCTCCTTCGCCCCTCCCCCTCTCCCTTAGCCCCTCCCCCTCCCCACCCCCCCTCTCTCCCCCCACCCGCCCCTCCCCCTTTCTTCCCCCCACCCCTCGCTCCCCTCGCCCCTCCCCCTAGCCGCCCCCCCGCCCCTCCCCCTCTCTCCCCCCCACCCGCCCCTCCCCCCTCTCTCCCCCCCACCTGCCCCTCCCCCCTCCTTCGCCCCGCCCCCTCCCACCCCCCGTAGCGACTTCCGCTTCCTGTCCGCGTCAACGTCACTAGGCCGCCTCCTCCGATTCGGGGTGGAAATTGTCGATTGGTGGAAATTGTCGATTGGCCGCTCAAGTTTTGAGGTAAATTTGGGGTCGGGGGGTGGAAATTGTCGACTTGTGGCTCGAGTTCTGAGGTAAAGTCGGGGACGGAGCGTCGGATGAACGTCGTGCGAACGTTGGGTGACGATGTTTTATTTTTAAGCAAATCTACACGCGTGTGGGGCGATAGGTTCATTGTAACAAGTTGACGTGGCGTGTCTCTCTGTGGTGTCTCTCTCAGTCTGTCTCTCTGTGTCTGTCTCTGTCTGTGTCTGTCTCTGTGTCTCTCTGTCTGTCTATGTCTCTGGCTGTCTCTGTGTCTCTCTCTGTCTGTCTGTGTGTTTGTGTCTGTCTCTGTGTCTCACTCTGTGTGTTTGTGTCTGTCTCTGTGTCTCACTCTGTCTGTTTGTGTCTGTCTCTGTCTGTCTGTGTCTCTCACTCTGTCTGTCTGTGTCTCACTCTGTGTCTCACTCTGTCTCTGTGTCTGTCTCTGTGTCTCTCTGTCTGTCTGTCTCTGTGTCTCTCTCTGTCTGTCTCTCTGTCTCTGTGTCTCTGTCTGTCTGTGTCTCACTCTGTCTGTCTGCCTGTGTTTGTGTCTGTCTCTGTGCCTCACTCTGTCTGTTTGTGTCTGTCTCTGTGTCTCTGTCTGTCTGTGTCTCTCACTCTGTCTGTCTGTGTCTCACTGTGTCTCACTCTGTCTCTGTGTCTGTCTCTGTGTCTCTCTGTCTGTCTGTCTCTGTGTCTCTCTCTGTCTGTCTCTCTGTCTCTGTGTCTCACTCTGTCTGTGTCTCTGTCTGTCTGTGTCTCACTCTGTCTGTCTGTCTGTGTGTTTGTGTCTGTCTCTGTGTCCCAATCACTCTGTCTGTCTGTGTCTCTCTCTGTCTGTCTGTGTGTCTCACTCAGTCTGTCTGTCTGTGTCTCTCTCTGTCTGTCTGTGTGTCTCACTCTGTCTGTCTGTGTCTCACTCAGTCTGTGTCTCTCAGTCTGTCTCTGTGTCTCTCTGTCTGTGTCTGTCTGTCTCTGTGTCTTTCTCTGTCTGTGTCTGTTTGTGTCTCACTCAGTCTGTCTGTCTGTGTCTCTCTCTGTCTGTATGTGTGTCTCACTCTGTCTCTGTCTGTGTCTGTTTGTGTCTGTCTCTGTGTCTCACTGTGTCTGTCACTCTGTCTATCTGTGTCTGTCTGTGTCTGTCTGTCTATGTCTGTCTGTGTCTGTCTGTGTCTGTCTCCCTCACCGTGTAATTCTCTCTGGGTGAGTGAGTGACTGTCTGAGTGACTGTCTGAGTGACTGTCTGAGTGACTGACTGAGTGACTGTCTGAGTGACTGTCTGAGTGACTGACTGAGTGACTGTCTGAGTGACTGACTGAGTGACTGTCTGAGTGACTGACTGAGTGACTGTCTGAGTGACTGACTGAGTGACTGTCTGAGTGACTGTCTGAGTGACTGTCTGAGTGACTGACTGAGTGACTGACTGAGTGACTGTCTGACTGTCTGAGTGACTGACTGAGTGACTGACTGAGTGACTGTCTGAGTGACTGTCTGAGTGACTGTCTGAGTGACTGACTGAGTGACTGACTGAGTGACTGTCTGAGTGACTGTCTGAGTGACTGACTGAGTGACTGTCTGAGTGACTGTCTGAGTGACTGTCTGAGTGACTGTCTGAGTGACTGACTGAGTGACTGAGTGACTGTCTGAGTGACTGTCTGAGTGACTGACTGAGTGACTGTCTGAGTGACTGTCTGAGTGACTGACTGAGTGACTGACTGAGTGACTGTCTGAGTGACTGACTGAGTGACTGACTGAGTGACTGTCTGAGTGACTGTCTGAGTGACTGTCTGAGTGACTGTCTGAGTGACTGTCTGAGTGACTGACTGAGTGACTGTCTGAGTGACTGTCTGAGTGACTGTCTGAGTGACTGACTGAGTGACTGTCTGAGTGACTGTCTGAGTGACTGACTGAGTGACTGTCTGAGTGACTGTCTGAGTGACTGTCTGAGTGACTGTCTGAGTGACTGACTGAGTGACTGTCTGAGTGACTGTCTGAGTGACTGACTGAGTGACTGTCTGAGTGACTGTCTGAGTGACTGACTGAGTGACTGTCTGAGTGACTGACTGAGTGACTGTCTGAGTGACTGTCTGAGTGACTGTCTGAGTGACTGTCTGAGTGACTGACTGACTGTCTGAGTGACTGACTGAGTGACTGACTGAGTGACTGTCTGAGTGACTGTCTGAGTGACTGACTGAGTGACTGTCTGAGTGACTGTCTGAGTGACTGTCTGAGTGACTGTCTGAGTGACTGACTGAGTGACTGTCTGAGTGACTGACTGAGTGACTGTCTGAGTGACTGTCTGAGTGACTGTCTGAGTGTCTGTCTGAGTGACTGTCTGAGTGACTGTCTGAGTGACTGTCTGAGTGACTGACTGAGTGACTGTCTGAGTGACTGACTGAGTGACTGACTGAGTGACTGTCTGAGTGACTGTCTGAGTGACTGACTGAGTGACTGACTGAGTGACTGTCTGAGTGACTGACTGACTGACTGAGTGACTGTCTGAGTGACTGACTGAGTGACTGACTGAGTGACTGTCTGAGTGACTGACTGAGTGACTGACTGAGTGACTGTCTGAGTGACTGTCTGAGTGACTGACTGAGTGACTGTCTGAGTGACTGACTGAGTGACTGTCTGAGTGACTGACTGAGTGACTGTCTGAGTGACTGACTGAGTGACTGTCTGAGTGACTGACTGAGTGACTGACTGAGTGACTGACTGAGTGACTGACTGAGTGACTGTCTGAGTGACTGTATGAGTGACTGTCTGAGTGACTGACTGAGTGACTGTCTGAGTGACTGACTGAGTGACTTTCTGAGTGACTGTCTGAGTGACTGTCTGAGTGACTGTCTGAGTGACTGACTGAGTGACTGTCTGAGTGACTGTCTGAGTAACTGACTGTCTGACTGACTGACTGAGTGACTGTCTGAGTGACTGACTGACTGAGTGACTGACTGACTGTCTGTCTGAGTGTCTGACTGACTGACTGACTAATCTCCCCTCCCCAGGTGATCCTGCGATGTCTCCACTGCGCGTGGCTCTCCTCCACCCGGATCTGTCTGAGTGACTCTCTGAGTGAGTGAGTGAGTGACTGTCTGAGTGACTGTCTGAGTGACTGACTGAGTGACTGTCTGAGTGACTGTCTGAGTGTCTGTCTGATCTGTCTGAGTGACTCTCTGAGTGAGTGAGTGAGTGACTGACTGAGTGACTGACTGAGTCACTGTCTGAGTGACTGACTGACTGACTGAGTGACTGACTGAGTGACTGTCTGAGTGACTGTCTGAGTGACTGACTGAGTGACTGTCTGAGTGACTGACTGAGTGACTTTCTGAGTGACTGTCTGAGCGACTGTCTGAGCGACTGTCTGAGTGACTGTCTGAGTGACTGACTGAGTGACTGTCTGAGTGACTGTCTGAGTAACTGACTGTCTGACTGACTGACTGACTGAGTGACTGTCTGAGTGACTGACTGACTGAGTGACTGACTGACTGTCTGTCTGAGTGTCTGACTGACTGACTGACTAATCTCCCCTCCCCAGGTGATCCTGCGATGTCTCCACTGCGCGTGGCTCTCCTCCACCCGGATCTGTCTGAGTGACTCTCTGAGTGAGTGAGTGACTGTCTGACTGAGTGACTGAGTGAGTGACTGAGTGAGTGTCTGAGTGACTGACTGAGTGAGTGACTGAGTGGATGAGTGGGTTGGTGAGTGACTGTCTGAGTGAGTTAGTGGCTGAGTGACTGTCTGAGTGACTGTCTGAGTGACTGTCGGAGTGACTGTCTGACTGAGTAACTGATTGAGTGAGTGGGTGAGCGAGTGAGTGGGTGAGTGACTGTCTGAGTGAGTGTCTGAGTGACTGACTGAATGAGTGACTGTCTGACTGACTGAGTGACTGACTGAGTAACTGACTGACTGAGTAACTGACTGAGTGACTGACTGACTGACTGTCTGTCTGAGTGACTGACTGACTAATCTCCCCTCCCCAGGTGATCCAGCGATGTCTCCACTGCGCGTGGCTCTCCTCCACCCGGATCTGGGCATTGGCGGCGCTGAGAGGCTGTGTGTGGACATGGCGCTGAGTCTGCAAGAGGGTGGTCACTCGGTGCACGTGTTCACAGCTCACCACGACCACTCACACTGCTTCCCAGAGACCACGGATGGTACTCTCAGGGTGAGGAGTCACTCAGTCACTCAGTCAGTCACTCAGTCACTCAGTCAGTCAGTCACTCACCCACTCACTCACCCACCCACTCACTCAGTCAGCCACTCGCTCGCTCATTCAATCAGCCACTCAGTCACTCACTCAGTCACTCAGTCACTCATTCAGTTACTCACTCACCCACTCACCCACCCACTCACCCACCCACTCACTCACTCGCTGAGTCTGCAAGAGGGTGCACACTCGGTGCACGTGTTCACAGCTCACCACGACCACTCACACTGCTTCCCAGAGACCACGGATGGTACTCTCAGGGTGAGTTACTCAGTCAGTCAGTCAGTCACTCAGTCAGTCACTCAGTCAGTCACTCAGTCAGTCAGTCACTCACCCACCCACCCACCCACTCACCCACCCACTCACCCACTCGCCCACCCACTCACCCACCCACTCACTCACCCACCCACCCACCCACTCACTCACCCACCCACTCACTCACTTACCCACTCACCCACCCACTCACCCACTCACCCACCCACTCACCCACTCACCCACTCACTCACCCACCCACCCACTCACTCACTCACTCACTCACTCACCCACCCACCCACCCACCCACCCACCCACCCACTCACCACCCACTCACCCACCCACCCACTCCCTCACTCACTCACCCACCCACTCACTCACTCACTCACCCACTCACTCACCCACCCACTCACCCACCCACCCACTCACCCACCCACTCACCCACTCACCCACTCACTCACTCACCCACTCACTCACTCATTCACCCACTCACCCACCCACCCACTCACCCACCCACTCACTCACCCACCCACTCACACACTCACTCACCCACCCACCCACCCACTCACCCACCCACCCACTCACCCACTCACCCACCCACTCACCCACTCACCCACTCACCCACCCACCCACTCACCCACCCACCCACTCACCCACTCACTCACTTACTCACCCACCCACCCACCCACCCACCCACTCACTCACTCACCCACCCACTCACCCACCCACCCACCCACTCACCCACTCACTCACTTACTCACCCACCCACCCACTCACCCACCCACCCTGTGTCTAGGTGACTGTGGCAGGCGACTGGCTTCCACGCAGCCTGTGTGGCAGGGCCCAGGCTCTGTGTGCGTGGCTCAGTCACTCACTCACTCAGTCACTCACTCACTCAGTCACCCACCCACTCACCCACCCACCCACCCACCCACCCACCCACCCACCCACCACTCACCCACCCACCCTGTGTCTAGGTGACTGTGGCAGGCGACTGGCTTCCACGCAGCCTGTGTGGCAGGGCCCAGGCTCTGTGTGCGTGGCTCAGTCACTCACTCACTCAGTCACTCTCTACCCAGGTGACTGTGGCAGGCGACTGGCTTCCACGCAGCCTGTGTGGCAGGGCCCAGGCTCTGTGTGCGTGGCTCAGTCACTCACTCACTCAGTCACTCTCTACCCAGGTGACTGTGGCAGGCGACTGGCTTCCACGCAGCCTGTGTGGCAGGGCCCAGGCTCTGTGTGCGTGGCTCAGTCACTCACTCACTCAGTCACTCACTCACTCACTCAGTCACCCACCCACCCACTCACCCACCCACCCACTCACTCACTCACCCACCCACTCTGTGTCTAGGTGACTGTGGCAGGCGACTGGCTTCCACGCAGCCTGTGTGGCAGGGCCCAGGCTCTGTGTGCGTGGCTCAGTCACTCACTCACTCAGTCACTCACTCACTCAGTCACCCACCCACTCACCCACCCACCCACCCACTCACCCACCCACCCTGTGTCTAGGTGACTGTGGCAGGCGACTGGCTTCCACGCAGCCTGTGTGGCAGGGCCCAGGCTCTGTGTGCGTGGCTCAGTCACTCACTCACTCAGTCACTCACTCACTCACTCAGTCACCCACCCACCCACTCACCCACCCACTCACTCACTCACCCACCCACCCACTCTGTGTCTAGGTGACTGTGGCAGGCGACTGGCTTCCACGCAGCCTGTGTGGCAGGGCCCAGGCTCTGTGTGCGTGGCTCAGTCACTCACTCACTCACTCAGTCACTCACTCACTCAGTCACCCACCCACTCACCCACCCACCCACCCACCCACTCACCCACCCACCCTGTGTCTAGGTGACTGTGGCAGGCGACTGGCTTCCACGCAGCCTGTGTGGCAGGGCCCAGGCTCTGTGTGCGTGGCTCAGTCACTCACTCACTCAGTCACTCACTCACTCAGTCACCCACCCACTCACCCACCCACCCACCCACTCACCCACCCACCCTGTGTCTAGGTGACTGTGGCAGGCGACTGGCTTCCACGCAGCCTGTGTGGCAGGGCCCAGGCTCTGTGTGCGTGGCTCAGTCACTCACTCACTCAGTCACTCACTCACTCAGTCACCCACCCACTCACCCACCCACCCACCCACTCACCCACCCACCCTGTGTCTAGGTGACTGTGGCAGGCGACTGGCTTCCACGCAGCCTGTGTGGCAGGGCCCAGGCTCTGTGTGCGTGGCTCAGTCACTCACTCACTCAGTCACTCACTCACTCACTCAGTCACCCACCCACCCACTCACCCACCCACTCACTCACTCACCCACCCACCCACTCTGTGTCTAGGTGACTGTGGCAGGCGACTGGCTTCCACGCAGCCTGTGTGGCAGGGCCCAGGCTCTGTGTGCGTGGCTCAGTCACTCACTCACTCACTCAGTCACTCACTCACTCAGTCACCCACCCACTCACCCACCCACCCACCCACCCACTCACCCACCCACCCTGTGTCTAGGTGACTGTGGCAGGCGACTGGCTTCCACGCAGCCTGTGTGGCAGGGCCCAGGCTCTGTGTGCGTGGCTCAGTCACTCACTCACTCAGTCACTCACTCACTCAGTCACCCACCCACTCACCCACCCACCCACCCACTCACCCACCCACCCTGTGTCTAGGTGACTGTGGCAGGCGACTGGCTTCCACGCAGCCTGTGTGGCAGGGCCCAGGCTCTGTGTGCGTGGCTCAGTCACTCACTCACTCAGTCACTCACTCACTCAGTCACCCACCCACTCACCCACCCACCCACCCACTCACCCACCCACCCACCCACCCACCCACTCACCCACCCACCCTGTGTCTAGGTGACTGTGGCAGGCGACTGGCTTCCACGCAGCCTGTGTGGCAGGGCCCAGGCTCTGTGTGCGTGGCTCAGTCACTCACTCACTCAGTCACTCACTCACTCAGTCACCCACCCACTCACCCACCCACCCACTCACCCACCCACCCTGTGTCTAGGTGACTGTGGCAGGCGACTGGCTTCCACGCAGCCTGTGTGGCAGGGCCCAGGCTCTGTGTGCGTGGCTCAGTCACTCACTCACTCAGTCACCCACCCACTCACCCACCCACCCACCCACTCACCCACCCACCCACTCTGTGTCTAGGTGACTGTGGCAGGCGACTGGCTTCCACGCAGCCTGTGTGGCAGGGCCCAGGCTCTGTGTGCGTGGCTCAGTCACTCACTCACTCAGTCACCCACTCACTCACCCACTCACCCACCCACTCACTCACTCAGTCACTCACCCACCCACTCACCCACCCACCCACCCACTCACCCTCTACCCAGGTGACTGTGGCAGGCGACTGGCTTCCACGCAGCCTGTGTGGCAGGGCCCAGGCTCTGTGTGCGTGGCTCCGGATGGTCTACGTGGCGCTCTGCGTTGTCTACTTCAGCGGCGACGAGGGGGGTCCATTTCACGTCGCTATCTGTGACCAGGTGCCAGCAGCGGTGCCTCTACTCAGGTGAGGCGCTTAGCTCTCTCTTAGCTCTCTCTTAGCTCTCTCTTAGCTCTCCCTTAGCTCTCTCTTAGCTCTCTCTTAGCTCTCCCTTAGCTCTCTCTCTTAGCTCTCCCTTAGCTCTCCCTTAGCTCTCTCTTAGCTCTCTCTTAGCTCTCTCTTAGCTCTCTCTTAGCTCTCTCTTAGCTCCCTCTTAGCTCTCTCTTAGCTCTCTCTTAGCTCTCTCTTAGCTCTCTCTTAGCTCTCTCTTAGCTCTCTCTCTTAGCTCTCTCTCTTAGCTCTCTCTTAGCTCTCTCTTAGCTCTCCCTTAGCTCTCTCTTAGCTCTCTCTTAGCTCTCTCTTAGCTCTCTCTTAGCTCTCTCTTAGCTCTCTCTTAGCTCTCTCCTAGCTCTCTCTTAGCTCTCTCCTAGCTCTCTCTTAGCTCTCTCTTAGCTCTCTCTTAGCTCTCTCTCTTAGCTCTCTCTTAGCTCTCTCTTAGCTCTCTCTTAGCTCTCTCTTAGCTCTCTCTTAGCTCTCTCTTAGCTCTCTCTTAGCTTTCCCTTAGCTCTCTCTTAGCTCTCTCTTAGCTCTCTCTCTCAGCTCTCTCTTAGCTCACTCCTAGCTCTCTCTTAGCTCTCTCTTAGCTCTCTCTTAGCTCTCTCTTAGCTCTCTCTTAGCTCTCTCTTAGCTCTCTCTCAGCTCTCTCTTAGCTCTCTCTTAGCTCTCTCTTAGCTCTCTCTTAGCTCTCTCTTAGCTCTCTCTTAGCTCTCTCTTAGCTCTCTCTTAGCTCTCCCTTAGCTCTCTCTTAGCTCTCTCTTAGCTCTCTCTCTCAGCTCTCTCTTAGCTCTCTCTTAGCTCTCTCTCAGCTCTCTCTTAGCTCTCCCTTAGCTCTCTCTTAGCTCTCTCTTAGCTCTCTCTTAGCTCTCTCTTAGCTCTCTCTCTTAGCTCTCTCTTAGCTCTCTCTCTTAGCTCTCTCTTAGCTCTCTCTTAGCTCTCTCTTAGCTCTCTCTTAGCTCTCTCTTAGCTCTCTCCTAGCTCTCTCCTAGCTCTCTCTTAGCTCTCTCTTAGCTCTCTCTTAGCTCTCTCTTAGCTCTCCCTTAGCTCTCTCTTAGCTCTCTCTTAGCTCTCTCTTAGCTCTCTCTTAGCTCTCCCTTAGCTCTCTCTTAGCTCTCTCTTAGCTCTCTCTTAGCTCTTTCTTAGCTCTCCCTTAGCTCTCCCTTAGCTCTCCCTTAGCTCTCTCTTAGCTCTCTCTTAGCTCTCCCTTAGCTCTCTCTTAGCTCTCTCTTAGCTCTCTCTTAGCTCTCTCTTAGCTCTCTCTTAGCTCTCTCTTAGCTCTCTCTTAGCTCTCTCTTAGCTCTCTCTTAGCTCTCTCTTAGCTCTCTCTTAGCTCTCCCTTAGCTCTCCCTTAGCTCTCCCTTAGCTCTCTCTTAGCTCTCTCTTAGCTCTCTCTTAGCTCTTTCTTAGCTCTCTCTTAGCTCTCTCTTAGCTCTCTCTTAGCTCTCTCTTAGCTCTCTCTTAGCTCTCTCTTAGCTCTTTCTTAGCTCTCTCTTAGCTCTCTCTTAGCTCTCTCTTAGCTCTCTCTTAGCTCTCCCTTAGCTCTCTCTTAGCTCTCTCTTAGCTCTCTCTTAGCTCTCTCTTAGCTCTCCCTTAGCTCTCCCTTAGCTCTCTCTTAGCTCTCCCTTAGCTCTCTCTTAGCTCCCTCTTAGCTCTCTCTTAGCTCTATCTTAGCTCTCTCTTAGCTCTCTCTTAGCTCTCTCTCTTAGCTCTCTCTTAGCTCTCTCTTAGCTCTCTCTTAGCTCTCTCTTAGCTCTCTCTTAGCTCTCTCTTAGCTCTCTCTTAGCTCTCTCTTAGCTCTCTCTTAGCTCTCTCTCTTAGCTCTCTCTCTTAGCTCTCTCTCTTAGCTCTCTCTCTTAGCTCTCTCTCTTAGCTCTCTCTTAGCTCTCTCTTAGCTCTCTCTTAGCTCTCTCTTAGCTCTCTCTTAGCTCTCTCTTAGCTCTCTCTTAGCTCTCTCTCTTAGCTCTCTCTCTTAGCTCTCTCTCTTAGCTCTCTCTTAGCTCTCCCTTAGCTCTCCCTTAGCTCTCTCTTAGCTCTCTCTTAGCTCTCTCTTAGCTCTCTCTTAGCTCTCTCTTAGCTCTCTCTTAGCTCTCCCTTAGCTCTCTCTTAGCTCTCTCTTAGCTCTCTCTTAGCTCTCTCTTAGCTCTCTCTTAGCTCTCTCCTAGCTCTCCCTTAGCTCTCTCTCTTAGCTCTCTCTTAGCTCTCTCTTAGCTCTCTCTTAGCTCTCTCTTAGCTCTCTCCTAGCTCTCCCTTAGCTCTCTCTCTTAGCTCTCCCTTAGCTCTCTCTTAGCTCTCTCTTAGCTCTCTCTTAGCTCTCTCTTAGCTCTCTCTCTTAGCTCTCTCTTAGCTCTCCCTTAGCTCTCTCTTAGCTCTCCCTTAGCTCTCTCTTAGCTCTCTCTTAGCTCTCTCTTAGCTCTCTCTTAGCTCTCTCTTAGCTCTCCCTTAGCTCTCTCTTAGCTCTCTCTTAGCTCTCTCTTAGCTCTCTCTTAGCTCTCTCTTAGCTCTCTCTTAGCTCTCTCTTAGCTCTCTCTTAGCTCTCTCTTAGCTCTCTCTTAGCTCTCTCTTAGCTCTCTCTTAGCTCTCTCTTAGCTCTCTCTTAGCTCCCTCTTAGCTCTCTCTTAGCTCTCTCTTAGCTCTCTCTCTTAGCTCTCTCTTAGCTCTCTCTTAGCTCTCCCTTAGCTCTCTCTTAGCTCTCTCTTAGCTCTCTCTTAGCTCTCTCTTAGCTCTCTCTTAGCTCTCTCTTAGCTCTCTCTCTTAGCTCTCTCTCTTAGCTCTCTCTCTTAGCTCTCTCTTAGCTCTCTCTTAGCTCTCTCTTAGCTCTCTCTCTTAGCTCTCGCTCTCTCTTAGCTCTCTCTTAGCTCTCTCTTAGCTCTCTCTTAGCTCTCTCTTAGCTCTCTCTTAGCTCTCTCTTAGCTCTCTCTCTTAGCTCTCTCTCTTAGCTCTCTCTTAGCTCTCTCTTAGCTCTCTCTTAGCTCTCTCTTAGCTCTCTCTTAGCTCTCTCTTAGCTCTCTCTTAGCTCTCTCTCAGCTCTCTCTTAGCTCTCTCTCAGCTCTCTCTTAGCTCTCTCTTAGCTCTCTCTCTTAGCTCTCTCTCTTAGCTCTCTCTTAGCTCTCTCTTAGCTCTCTCTTAGCTCTCTCTTAGCTCTCTCTTAGCTCTCTCTTAGCTCTCTCTTAGCTCTCTCTCAGCTCTCTCTTAGCTCTCTCTTAGCTCTCTCTTAGCTCTCTCTTAGCTCTCTCTTAGCTCTCTCTTAGCTCTCTCTTAGCTCTCTCTAAACTCTCTCTAACTCTCTCTAAACTCTCTCTAAACTCTCTCTAACTCTCTAAACTCTCTCTAAACTCTCTCTAAACTCTCTCTAAACTCTCCCTTACCTCTCCCAGGTGGTGTGGCAGACTGCGGGTGGTCTTCTACTGCCACTACCCTCTCTCTAAACTCTCTCTAAACTCTCCCTTATCTCTCCCTTACCTCTCCCCAGGTGGTGTGGCAGACTGCGGGTGGTCTACTACTGCCACTACCCAGACCTCTAAACTCTCTCTAACTCTCTAAACTCTCTCTAAACTCTCTCTAAACTCTCTCTAAACTCTCTCTAAACTCTCCTTACCTCTCCCTTACCTCTCCCCAGGTGGTGTGGCAGACTGCGGGTGGTCTACTACTGCCACTACCAGACCTCTAAACTCTCTCTAACTCTCTAAACTCTCTCTAAACTCTCCCTTATCTCTCCCTTACCTCTCCCCAGGTGGTGTGGCAGACTGCGGGTGGTCTACTACTGCCACTACCCAGACCTCTAAACTCTCTCTAACTCTCTAAACTCTCTCTAAACTCTCTCTAAACTCTCTCTAAACTCTCCCTTACCTCTCCCTTACCTCTCCCCAGGTGGTGTGGCAGACTGCGGGTGGTCTACTACTGCCACTACCCAGACCTCTAAACTCTCTCTAAACTCTCTCTAAACTCTCTCTAAACTCTCTCTAAACTCTCTAAACTCTCTCTAAACTCTCCCTTACCTCTCCCCAGGTGGTGTGGCAGACTGCGGGTGGTCTACTACTGCCACTACCACTCTCTCTAAACTCTCTCTAAACTCTCTCTAAACTCTCTCTAAACTCTCTCTAAACTCTCTAAACTCTCCCTTATCTCTCCCTTACCTCTCCCCAGGTGGTGTGGCAGACTGCGGGTGGTCTACTACTGCCACTACCCAGACCTCTAAACTCTCTCTAACTCTCTAAACTCTCTCTAAACTCTCCCTTATCTCTCCCGTACCTCTCCCCAGGTGGTGTGGCAGACTGTGGGTGGTCTACTACTGCCACTACCCAGACCTCTAAACTCTCTCTAACTCTCTAAACTCTCTCTAAACTCTCTCTAAACTCTCTCTAAACTCTCCCTTATCTCTCCCTTACCTCTCCCCAGGTGGTGTGGCAGACTGCGGGTGGTCTACTACTGCCACTACCCCTCTCTCTAAACTCTCTCTAAACTCTCTCTAACTCTCTCTAAACTCTCTCTAAACTCTCCCTTATCTCTCCCTTACCTCTCCCCAGGTGGTGTGGCAGACTGCGGGTGGTCTACTACTGCCACTACCCAGACCTCTAAACTCTCTCTAACTCTCTAAACTCTCTCTAACTCTCTAAACTCTTTCTAAACTCTCTCTAAACTCTCTAAACTCTCTCTAAACTCTCCCTTACCTCTCCCCAGGTGGTGTGGCAGACTGCGGGTGGTCTACTACTGCCACTACCCAGACCTCTAAACTCTCTCTAACTCTCTAAACTCTCTCTAAACTCTCTCTAAACTCTCCCTTACCTCTCCCTTACCTCTCCCCAGGTGGTGTGGCAGACTGCGGGTGGTCTACTACTGCCACTACCCCTCTCTCTAAACTCTCTCTAACTCTCTCTAAACTCTCTCTAAACTCTCCCTTATCTCTCCCTTACCTCTCCCCAGGTGGTGTGGCAGACTGCGGGTGGTCTACTACTGCCACTACCCAGACCTCTAAACTCTCTCTAACTCTCTAAACTCTCTCTAAACTCTCTCTAAACTCTCCCTTACCTCTCCCTTACCTCTCCCCAGGTGGTGTGGCAGACTGCGGGTGGTCTACTACTGCCACTACCCAGACCTGCTGCTCTCCCCGCGCTCCACGCGTCTCTCCCCCCGGCGCTTGTACCGCTCTCCGCTTGACCGAGCTGAGCAGTGGGCTACGGGACTCGCTCACACACTCTGCGTCAACTCACAGTTCACCGGTAACCCACGGCGACAGCCGGAGCAACCGCGGGATAACCGCCGTAGCAACCGACATAACCACAGCAACCACCACAACCACCACCACTACCACCACCACCACCACAACCACCACGAACACAACCACCACCACCACTACCACCACAACCACCACCACTACCACCACCACCACCACAACCACCACCACCACAACCACCACCACCACAACCACCACCACAACAGCTACGATTACCGTAACTAATCTCCTCTCTCCCCACCCTCCCTCTCTCTCCCCCCACCACCACCACCACCACCCCCACCACCACCACCCCCCCCCCTCACCACCACCACCACCACCCCCACCACCACCCCCACCACCATCCCCCCCTCACCACCACCCCCCCCCCTCACCACCACCACCACCACCCCCACCACCACCACCATCCCCCCACCACCACCACCCCCCCCCCCTCACCACCACCACCACCCCCACCACCACCCCCACCACCCCCACCACCACCACCACCATCCCCCCACCACCACCCCCACCACCACCCCCACCACCATCCCCCCACCACCACCACCCCCCCCCTCACCACCACCACCACCACCCCCCCCCCTCACCACCACCACCACCACCACCCCCACCACCACCACCACCCCCACCACCACCACCCCCCCCCTCACCACCACCACCACCACCACCCCCACCACCACCACCACCACCACCCCCACCACCATCCCCCCACCACCACCACCCCCCCCCCTCACCACCACCACCACCCCCACCACCACCCCCACCACCACCACCCCCCCCCTCACCACCACCACAACCCCCACCACCCCCACCACCACCACCCCCCCCCCTCACCACCACCACAACCCCCACCACCACCACCACCACCACCCCCCCCCTCACCACCACCACCACCCCCACCACCATCCCCCCACCACCACCACCCCCCCCCCCTCACCACCACCACCACCACCACCACCCCCACCACCACCACCACCACCACCCCTCCCCCCACCACCACCACCCCCCCCCCTCACCACCACCACCACCTCACACAGCGTCAGTCTTCAGGGAGACTTTCCCCTCTCTCAGTCACCGCCCTCTTAGAGTCATCTACCCCTCGGTGAGGCTCTCTCCACTGCTCGACTGTGACGGTGGTGACGGTGGTGACGGTGGTGACGGTGGTGGCGGTGGTGGCGGTGGTGGCGGTGGTGGCGGTGGTGGCGGTGGTGGCGGTGGTGGTGGAGGGCTGGAAGTTGATGACGTGGTCTTGCGAGGCGTGCTCACGTCACGGACCAGCATCTTGTTCCTGTCCATCAATCGCTACGAGAAGAAGAAGGGGCTGGAGCTTGCGCTGCACGCCATGGGTGAGACACACGCACAGAGACACACAGAGACACAGAGAAAGAGAGACACAGAGAGAGACACACAGAGAGAGACACAGAGACACAGAGAGACACAGACACACAGAGACACACAGAGAGACACAGACACACAGAGACACACAGAGACACACACAGACACACACACAGACACACACAGAGAGAGACGGAGACACACAGAGAGAGAGACACACACAGAGACAAAGACACACACACAGAGACACACACAGAGACACAGAGAGAGACACAAAGACACAGAGACACAGAGACACAAAGAGACACAAAGAGACACACAGAGACCCACAGAGAATCACAGAGACTCACAGAGACACACAGAGATACACAGACACACAGAGAGACACAGAGACCCATAGAGACACACAGAGAGACACAGAGACCCACAGAGACCCACAGAGACCCACAGAGACCCACAGAGACCCACAGAGATACACAGACACACAGAGAGACACAGAGACCCATAGAGACACACAGAGAGACACAGAGACCCACAGAGACCCACAGAGACCCACAGAGACTCACAGAGACCCACAGAGACTCACAGAGATACACAGAGACACACAGAGACACACAGAGAGACACAGAGACCCATAGAGACACACAGAGAGACACAGAGACCCACAGAGACCCACAGAGACTCACAGAGACTCACAGAGAGACACAGAGACCCATAGAGACACACAGAGAGACACAGAGACTCACAGAGAGACACAGAGACCCATAGAGACACACAGAGAGACACAGAGACCCACAGAGACACACAGAGACACACAGAGACCCACAGAGACACACAGAGAGACACAGAGATACACAGAGACCCACAGAGACACACAGAGACCCACAGAGACCCACAGAGACTCACAGAGATACACAGAGACACACAGAGACACACAGAGAGACACAGAGACCCACAGAGACCCACAGAGACTCACAGAGACTCACAGAGAGACACAGAGACCCATAGAGACACACAGAGAGACACAGAGACTCACAGAGAGACACAGAGACCCATAGAGACACACAGAGAGACACAGAGACCCACAGAGACACACAGAGACACACAGAGACCCACAGAGACACACAGAGAGACACAGAGATACACAGAGACCCACAGAGACACACAGAGAGACACAGAGATACACAGAGAGACACAGAGACCCACAGAGACCCACAGAGACTCACAGAGATACACAGAGACACACAGAGAGACACAGAGACCCACAGAGACCCACAGAGACTCACAGAGATACACAGAGAGACACAGAGACTCATAGAGAGACACAGAGACCCATAGAGACACACAGAGAGACACAGAGACTCACAGAGAGACACAGAGACCCATAGAGACACACAGAGAGACACAGAGACCCACAGAGACAC
>NC_136355.1:1933611-1935947 GCF_964198595.1 Lampetra fluviatilis | reverse complement strand
CACACCACCCACTCACACCACCACCCCCCACCCACCACTCACTCACCACCCACCCACCCACCCCCCACCCACACCCACCCACCCACCCACCCACCCACCCCCCCCCACCCACCCACCCCCCCCACCCCCACACCCACCACACACCCACCCACCCACCCACCCACACCACCCACCCACCCACCCACTCACTCACCCACCCACCCACCCCACCCCCCACCCACCCCCACCCACCCCACCCACACACCACCCACCCACCCCCCACCACCCACCCACCCACCCACCCCCACCCACCCACCCACACACCCACCCACCCACCCCACCACCCCACCCACCCACCCACCCACCCACCCACCCACCCACCCACCCCCACCACCCCACCCACCCACCCACCACCACCCACCCACCCACCCACCCCACCACCCACCACCACCCACCCACCCACCCACCCACCCACCACCCCACCCCACCACCCACCCCCCCACCCACCCACACACCACCCACCCCCCCCCACCCACCCACCCACCCACCCACCCACCCCACCCACCCACCACCCACCCCCACCCACCCACCACCCACCCACCCCCACCCACCCACCCACCCACCCCCCACCCACCACCCACCACCACCCACCCACCCACCACCCACCCACCCACCCACCCACCCCCACCACCCCCACCACCACCCACCCCCCACCCACCCACACACCCCCCACCCACCCACCCCCCCCCACCACCCCCACCCACACCCCCCACCCACCCACCCACCCACCCACCCACCCACCCCACCACCCACCCCCCACCCACCACCACCCACCCCCCACCCACCCACCACCCACCCACCCACCACCCACCCACCCACCCACCCACCCACCCCCCCACCCACCCCACCCCCACCCACCCACCCACCCACCCACCCACCACCCACCCCACCACCCACCCCCCACCCCACCCCCACCCACCCCCCCCACCCACCCACCACCCCACCCCCACCCACCCCCACCCCCACCCCACCCACCCACCCACCCACCCACCCACCCACACCCACCCACCCCCCACCCACCCACCCACCCACCCCACCCCACCCACCCACCCACCCACCCCCCACCCACCCACCCACCCACCCCACCCCCCACCACCCACCACCCCCACACCCACCCACCACCCACCCACCCACCCACCCCCCACCCACCCACCCACCCACCCCACCCCCCACCACCCACCCACCCCACCACCCACCCACCCACCCCACCCACCCACCCACCCCACCCACCCACACCACCCACCCCCCCACCCACCCACCCACCCCACCACCCACCACCACCCCCACCCCCCACCCACCCACCCACCCACCCACCCACCCACTCACCCCACACCACCCACCCCCCCACTCACCCCCACCCACCCACCCACCCACCCACCACACACCCACACCCCCCACCCACCCACCCACCCACCCACACACCACCCACACCCACCCACCCACCCACCCACCCACCCACCCACCCACTCACTCACCCACCCACCCACCCACCCCACCCACCCACCCACCTCCACCACCACCACCCACCCACCCACCCACCACCACACACCACCCACCACCCACCCACCCACCACACTCACTCACCCACCACCCACCCACCCACTCACTCACTCACCCACCCACCCACCCACCCACCCACCACACTCACTCACTCACTCACCCACCCACACACCCACCCACTCACACACTCACCCACCCACCCACCCACCCACCACTCACTCACACACCCACCCACCCACCCACCCACCCACCCACCCACCCACTCACACTCACCCACCCACCCACCCACCCACTCACCCACCCACTCACTCACTCACCCACCCACTCACTCACCCACCCACCGACCCACCCACCCACCCACCCACCCTCCCTCCCACCCACTCACTCACTCACCCACCCACCCACTCACCCACTCACCCACCCACCCACCCACCCACTCACCCACTCACCCACCCACCCACTCACTCACTCACTCACTCACCCACCCACCCTCCCACCCACCCACCCACTCACTCACTCACCCCACCCACTCACTCACTCACCCACTCACCCACTCACTCACTCACCCACTCACCCACCCACTCACTCACTCACTCACCCACCCACCCTCCCACCCACCCACCCACTCACTCACTCACCCACCCACCCACCCACCCACTCACTCACTCACTCTCACCCACCCACCCACCCACTCACTCACTCACTCACCCACCCACCCTCCCACCCACCCACCCACCCACTCACCCACCCACCCACTCACTCACTCACTCACCCACCCACCCTCCCACCCACCCACC
>NC_136355.1:1906111-1928611 GCF_964198595.1 Lampetra fluviatilis | reverse complement strand
TCACTCACTCACTCACTCACTCAGTCAGTCACTCAGTCACTCACTCACTCAGTCAGTCACTCACTCAATCAGTCACTCACTCACCACTCACTCAGTCAGTCACTCAGTCACTCACTCACTCACTCAGTCAGTCACTCACTCAGTCAGTCACTCAGTCACTCACTCAGTCAGTCACTCACTCTGTCAGTCACTCACTCACCACTCACTCAGTCAGTCACTCAGTCACTCACTCACTCAGTCACTCAGTCACTCAGTCACTCAGTCACTCACTCACTCAGTCAGTCAGTCAGTCAGTCACTCAGTCAGTCAGTCACTCACTCAGTCAGTCACTCAGTCACTCACTCAGTCAGTCAGTCACTCACTCAGTCAGTCACTCACTCAGTCAGTCACTCAGTCACTCACTCAGTCAGTCAGTCACTCACTCAGTCAGTCACTCACTCAGTCAGTCAGTCAGTCACTCAGTCACTCACTCAGTCACTCACTCAGTCAGTCAGTCACTCACTCAGTCAGTCACTCACTCAGTCACTCACTCAGTCACTCACTCACTCAGTCACTCAGTCACTCACTCACTCAGTCACTCAGTCACTCACTCACCACTCAGTCACTCACTCACTCAGTCAGTCAGTCACTCACTCAGTCAGTCAGTCACTCACTCAGTCAGTCACTCAGTCAGTCAGTCACTCAGTCACTCACTCAGTCAGTCAGTCACTCACTCAGTCAGTCACTCACTCAGTCAGTCACTCAGTCACTCACTCACTCAGTCAGTCACTCAGTCAGTCAGTCACTCACTCAGTCAGTCACTCAGTCACTCAGTCACTCACTCACTCAGTCACTCACTCACTCAGTCACTCACTCAGTCAGTCAGTCACTCACTCAGTCAGTCACTCAGTCACTCACTCACTCACTCAGTCAGTCACTCAGTCACTCACTCACTCACTCAGTCAGTCACTCAGTCACCACTCACTCACTCACTCAGTCAGTCACTCAGTCACTCACTCACTCAGTCAGTCACTCACTCAGTCAGTCACTCACTCACTCAGTCAGTCACTCACTCACTCAGTCAGTCACTCAGTCACTCACTCACTCAGTCAGTCACTCACTCACTCAGTCAGTCACTTACTCAGTCAGTCACTCACTCACCACTCACTCAGTCAGTCACTCAGTCACTCACTCACTCACTCAGTCAGTCACTCAGTCACTCAGTCAGTCACTCAGTCACTCACTCACTCACTCACTCACTCAGTCAGTCACTCAGTCACTCACTCAGTCAGTCAGTCACTCACTCAATCAGTCACTCACTCACTCAGTCAGTCACTCAGTCACTCACTCACTCAGTCAGTCACTCAGTCACTCACTCACTCAGTCAGTCAGTCACTCAGTCAGTCAGTCACTCACTCACCACTCACTCAGTCAGTCACTCAGTCACTCAGTCACTCACTCACTCAGTCACTCACTCACTCAGTCAGTCACTCACTCAGTCAGTCAGTCACTCACTCAGTCAGTCACTCACTCAGTCAGTCACTCAGTCACTCACTCAGTCAGTCAGTCAGTCACTCACTCAGTCAGTCACTCACTCAGTCACTCACTCAGTCAGTCAGTCACTCACTCAGTCAGTCACTCACTCAGTCAGTCACTCAGTCACTCACTCACTCAGTCACTCACTCAGTCACTCACTCACTCACTCAGTCACTCAGTCACTCACTCACTCAGTCACTCACTCAGTCAGTCACTCACTCAGTCACTCACTCAGTCACTCACTCACTCAGTCACTCACTCAGTCAGTCAGTCACTCACTCAGTCAGTCAGTCACTCACTCACTCAGTCACTCACTCAGTCACTCACTCACTCAGTCACTCACTCACTCAGTCACTCACTCAGTCAGTCAGTCACTCACTCACTCAGTCACTCACTCACTCAGTCAGTCACTCAGTCAGTCAGTCACTCACTCAGTCAGTCACTCAGTCACTCAGTCACTCACTCACTCAGTCACTCACTCACTCAGTCACTCACTCAGTCAGTCAGTCACTCACTCAGTCAGTCACTCAGTCACTCACTCACTCACTCAGTCAGTCACTCAGTCACTCACTCACTCACTCAGTCAGTCACTCAGTCACCACTCACTCACTCACTCAGTCAGTCACTCAGTCACTCACTCACTCAGTCAGTCACTCACTCAGTCAGTCACTCACTCACTCAGTCAGTCACTCACTCACTCAGTCAGTCACTCAGTCACTCACTCACTCAGTCAGTCACTCACTCACTCAGTCAGTCACTTACTCAGTCAGTCACTCACTCACCACTCACTCAGTCAGTCACTCAGTCACTCACTCACTCACTCAGTCAGTCACTCAGTCACTCAGTCAGTCACTCAGTCACTCACTCACTCACTCACTCACTCAGTCAGTCACTCAGTCACTCACTCAGTCAGTCAGTCACTCACTCAATCAGTCACTCACTCACTCACTCAGTCAGTCACTCAGTCACTCACTCACTCAGTCAGTCACTCAGTCACTCACTCACTCAGTCAGTCAGTCACTCAGTCAGTCAGTCACTCACTCACCACTCACTCAGTCAGTCACTCAGTCACTCAGTCACTCACTCACTCAGTCACTCACTCACTCAGTCAGTCACTCACTCAGTCAGTCAGTCACTCACTCACTCAGTCAGTCACTCACTCAGTCAGTCACTCAGTCACTCACTCACTCAGTCAGTCAGTCAGTCACTCACTCAGTCAGTCACTCACTCAGTCACTCACTCAGTCAGTCAGTCACTCACTCAGTCAGTCACTCACTCAGTCAGTCACTCAGTCACTCACTCACTCAGTCACTCACTCAGTCACTCACTCACTCACTCAGTCACTCAGTCACTCACTCACTCAGTCACTCACTCAGTCAGTCACTCACTCAGTCACTCACTCAGTCACTCACTCACTCAGTCACTCACTCAGTCAGTCAGTCACTCACTCACTCAGTCAGTCAGTCACTCACTCACTCAGTCACTCACTCAGTCACTCACTCACTCAGTCACTCACTCAGTCAGTCAGTCACTCACTCACTCAGTCACTCGCTCACTCACTCACCACTCAGTCACTCACTCACTCACTCACCACTCAGTCACCACTCACTCACTCACTCAGTCACTCACTCAGTCACTCACTCAGTCACCACTCACTCACTCACTCAGTCACTCGCTCACTCACTCACCACTCAGTCACCACTCACTCACTCACTCAGTCACTCACTCAGTCACTCACTCAGTCACTCACTCAGTCTCTGTGTGTCTCTGTGTGTGTCTCTGTGTGTCTCTGTGTGTCTCTGTGTGTGTCTCTGTGAGTCTCTGTGTGTCTCTCTGTGTCTCTGTGTGTGTCTCTGTGTCTCTGTGTGTCTCTCTGTGTCTCTGTGTGTGTCTCTGTGTCTCTGTGTGTCTCTGTGTGTCTCTGTGTGTGTCTCTGTGAGTCTCTGTGTGTCTCTGTGTCTCTCTCTGTGTCTCTGTGTGTGTCTCTCTGTGTCTCTGTGTGTGTCTCTGTGTCTCTGTGAGTCTCTGTGTGTCTCTGTGTGTCTCTCTGTGTCTCTGTGTGTGTCTCTGTGTCTCTGTGTGTGTCTCTGTGTGTCTCTGTGTGTCTCTGTGTGTCTCTGTGTCTCTGTGTGTGTCTCTGTGTCTCTCTCTGTGTCTCTGTGTGTCTCTCTGTGTCTCTGTGTGTGTCTCTGTGTGTCTCTGTGTGTCTCTGTGTGTCTCTCTGTGTCTCTCTGTGTCTCTCTGTGTCTCTCTGTGTCTCTGTGTGTCTCTCTGTGTCTCTGTGTGTGTCTCTGTGAGTCTCTGTGTGTCTCTGTGTGTCTCTGTGTCTCTCTGTGTCTCTGTGTGTCTCTGTGTGTGTCTCTGTGTCTCTGTGTGTCTCTCTGTGTCTCTGTGTGTGTCTCTGTGTCTCTGTGTGTCTCTGTGTGTCTCTGTGTGTGTCTCTGAGTCTCTGTGTGTGTCTCTGTGTCTCTCTCTGTGTCTCTGTGTGTGTCTCTGTGTCTCTCTCTGTGTCTCTGTGTGTCTCTGTGTGTGTCTCTGAGTCTCTGTGTGTGTCTCTGTGTCTCTCTCTGTGTCTCTGTGTGTGTCTCTGTGTCTCTCTCTGTGTCTCTGTGTGTGTCTCTGTGAGTCTCTGTGTGTCTCTGTGTGTGTCTCTGTGTCTCTCTGTGTCTCTGTGTGTGTCTCTGTGTCTCTCTGTGTCTCTGTGTGTCTCTGTGTGTGTCTCTGTGTCTCTGTGTGTCTCTCTGTGTCTCTGTGTGTGTCTCTGTGTCTCTGTGTGTCTCTGTGTGTCTCTGTGTGTGTCTCTGAGTCTCTGTGTGTGTCTCTGTGTCTCTCTCTGTGTCTCTGTGTGTGTCTCTCTGTGTCTCTGTGTGTGTCTCTGTGTCTCTGTGAGTCTCTGTGTGTCTCTGTGTGTCTCTCTGTGTCTCTGTGTGTGTCTCTGTGTCTCTCTCTGTGTCTCTGTGTGTCTCTCTGTGTCTCTGTGTGTGTCTCTGTGTGTCTCTGTGTGTCTCTGTGTGTCTCTCTGTGTCTCTCTGTGTCTCTCTGTGTCTCTCTGTGTCTCTGTGTGTCTCTCTGTGTCTCTGTGTGTGTCTCTGTGAGTCTCTGTGTGTCTCTGTGTGTCTCTCTGTGTCTCTCTGTGTCTCTGTGTGTGTCTCTGTGTCTCTCTCTGTGTCTCTGTGTGTGTCTCTGTGAGTCTCTGTGTGTCTCTGTGTGTGTCTCTGTGTCTCTCTGTGTCTCTGTGTGTGTCTCTGTGTCTCTCTGTGTCTCTGTGTGTGTCTCTGTGTCTCTCTCTGTGTGAGTCTGTGTCTTTGTGTCTCTCTCTGTGTCTCTCTCTGTGTCTCTGTGTCTCTGTGTCTCTGTCTCTCTGTGTGTCTCACTGTGTCTCTGTGTGTCTCTGTGTGTCTCTGTGTGTCTCTGTGTGTCTCTGTGTGTCTCTCTGTGTCTCTCTGTGTCTCTGTGAGTCTCTCTGTGTCTCTCTGTGTCTCTCTGTGTCTCTGTGTGTCTCTGTGTGTCTCTCTGTGTCTCTGTGTGTGTCTCTGTGTCTCTCTCTGTGTCTCTGTGTGTGTCTCTGTGTCTCTCTCTGTGTCTCTGTGTGTCTCTGTGTCTCTCTCTGTGTCTCTGTGTGTGTCTCTGTGTGTGTCTCTGTGTGTCTCTGTGTGTCTCTCTGTGTCTCTGTGTGTGTCTCTGTGTCTCTCTCTGTGTCTCTGTGTGTCTCTGTGTCTCTCTCTGTGTCTCTGTGTGTGTCTCTGTGTGTGTCTCTGTGAGTCTCTCTGTGTGTGTCTCTGTGTCTCTCTGTGTGTCTCTGTGTCTCTGTGTGTCTCTGTGTGTGTCTCTGTGTCTCTCTCTGTGTGAGTCTGTGTGTCTTTGTGTCTCTCTCTGTGTCTCTGTGTGTCTCTGTGTCTCTCTCTGTGTCTCTGTGTGTGTCTCTGTGAGTCTCTGTGAGTCTCTGTGTGTCTCTGTGTGTCTCTGTGTCTCTGTGTGTCTCTCTGTGTCTCTGTGTGTGTCTCTGTGTCTCTGTGTGTCTCTGTGTGTCTCTGTGTGTGTCTCTGTGTGTGTCTCTGTGTCTCTGTGTGTCTCTGTGTGTGTCTCTGTGTCTCTCTCTGTGTGAGTCTGTGTGTCTTTGTGTCTCTCTCTGTGTCTCTCTGTGTGTCTCTGTGTCTCTGTGTGTCTCTGTGTGTGTCTCTGTGTCTCTCTCTGTGTGAGTCTGTGTGTCTTTGTGTCTCTCTCTGTGTCTCTGTGTGTCTCTGTGTCTCTCTCTGTGTCTCTGTGTGTGTCTCTGTGAGTCTCTGTGAGTCTCTGTGTGTCTCTGTGTGTCTCACTGTCTCTCTGTGTCTCTGTGTGTGTCACTGTGTCTCTGTGTCTCTGTGTGTCTCTCCGTGTCTCTGTGTGTGTCTCTGTGTGTGTCTCTGTGTGTGTCTCTGTGTCTCTCTGTGTCTCTGTGTGTGTCTCTGTGTCTCTCTGTGTCTCTGTGTGTGTCTCTGTGTCTCTCTCTGTGTGAGTCTGTGTCTTTGTGTCTCTCTCTGTGTCTCTCTCTGTGTCTCACTGTCTCTCTGTGTCTCTGTCTCTCTGTGTGTCTCACTGTGTCTCTCTGTGTCTCTGTCTCTCTGTGTCTCTCTGTGTCTCTGTGTCTCTGTGTGTCTCTGTGTCTCTGTGTCTCTCTCTCTGTGTCTCTGTGTCTCTGTGTGTGTCTCTGTGTCTCTGTGTGTCTCTGTGTCTCTGTGTCTCTCTCTCTGTGTCTCTGTGTCTCACTGTCTCTCTGTGTCTCTGTGTGTCTCTGTGTCTCTGTGTCTCTCTCTCTGTGTCTCTGTGTCTCACTGTCTCTCTGTGTCTCTCTGTGTCTCTGTGTCTCTGTGTCTCTGTGTCTCTCTCTGTGTGTCTCACTGTGTCTCTCTGTGTCTCTGTCTCTCTCTGTGTGTCTCACTGTGTCTCACTGTGTCTCTGTGTCTCTGTGTCTCTCTCTGTGTCTCTGTGTCTCTGTCTCTCTGTGTGTCTCACTGTGTCTCACTGTGTCTCTGTGTCTCTGTGTCTCTCTCTGTGTCTCTGTGTCTCTGTCTCTCTGTGTGTCTCACTGTGTCTCTCTGTGTCTCTGTCTCTCTGTGTGTCTCACTGTCTCACTGTCTCTCTGTGTCTCTGTCTCTCTGTGTGTCTCACTGTCTCACTGTCTCTCTGTGTCTCTGTCTCTCTGTGTGTCTCACTGTGTCTCTCTGTGTCTCTGTCTCTCTGTGTCTCTCTGTGTCTCTGTGTCTCTGTGTGTCTCTGTGTCTCTGTGTCTCTCTCTCTGTGTCTCACTGTCTCTCTGTGTCTCTGTGTGTCTCTCTCTCTGTGTCTCACTGTCTCTCTGTGTCTCTGTGTCTCACTGTCTCTCTGTGTCTCTCTGTGTCTCTGTGTCTCTGTGTGTCTCTGTGTCTCTGTGTCTCTCTGTGTGTCTCACTGTGTCTCTCTGTGTCTCTGTCTCTCTGTGTCTCTCTGTGTCTCTGTGTCTCTGTGTGTCTCTGTGTCTCTGTGTCTCTCTCTCTGTGTCTCACTGTCTCTCTGTGTCTCTGTGTCTCACTGTCTCTCTGTGTCTCTCTGTGTCTCTGTGTCTCTGTGTGTCTCTGTGTCTCTGTGTCTCTCTCTCTGTGTCTCACTGTCTCTCTGTGTCTCTGTGTGTCTCTGTGTCTCTGTGTCTCTCTCTCTGTGTCTCTGTGTCTCACTGTCTCTCTGTGTCTCTCTGTGTCTCTGTGTCTCTGTGTGTCTCTGTGTCTCTGTGTCTCTCTCTCTGTGTCTCTGTGTCTCACTGTCTCTCTGTGTCTCTGTGTCTCTGTCTCTCTGTGTGTCTGTGTCTGCCACACACAGCGAGCGTGTCTCTGTGTGTCTCACTGTGTCTCTCTCTGTGTCTCTGTGTCTGCCACACACAGCGAGCGTGTCTCTGTGTGTCTGTCTCTCTCTGTGTCTCTGTGTCTGCCACACACAGCGAGCGTGTCTCTGTGTGTCTGTCTCTCTCTGTGTCTCTGTGTCTGCCACACACAGCGAGCGTGTCTCTGTGTGTCTGTCTCTCTCTGTGTCTCTGTCTCTCCCACACACAGCGAGCGTGTCTCTGTGTGTCTGTCTCTCTCTGTGTCTCTGTGTCTGCCACACACAGCGAGCGTGTCTCTGTGTGTCTGTCTCTCTCTGTGTCTCTGTCTCTCCCACACACAGCGAGCGTGTCTCTGTGTGTCTGTGTCTCTCTGTGTCTCTGTGTCTGCCACACACAACGAGCGTGTCTCTGTGTGTCTGTCTCTCTCTGTGTCTCTGTCTCTCCCACACACAGCGAGCGTGTCTCTGTGTGTCTGTCTCTCTCTGTGTCTCTGTGTCTCCCACACACAGCGAGCGTGTCTCTGTGTCTCTGTGTCTCTCTGTGTCTCTGTGTCTCTGTGTGTCTCTGTGTCTGCCACACACAGCGAGCGTGTCTCTGTGTGTCTGTCTCTCTCTGTGTCTCTGTGTCTCCCACACACAGCGAGCGTGTCTCTGTGTCTCTGTGTCTCTCTGTGTCTCTGTGTCTCTGTGTGTCTCTGTGTCTGCCACACACAGCGAGCGTGTCTCTGTGTGTCTGTCTCTCTCTGTGTCTCTGTGTCTCCCACACACAGCGAGCGTGTCTCTGTGTCTCTGTGTCTCTCTGTGTCTCTGTGTCTCTGTGTGTCTCTGTGTCTGCCACACACAGCGAGCGTGTCTCGCGTTTTCAGCAAGAATCTCGCTCGCTCAGAGCCGAGTGCGACGCGGCGTCTGAGCGCTCCGCTCAGCTGCTGGCTCAACTGGAGGTCACTCAGAGTCAGGCAGGAGAGTTGTCTACTGATAACAGGTGACTTGTCACTGTGTCACTGTGTGTGTCACTGTGTGTGTGTGTCACTGTGTGTGTGTCACTGTGTGTGTGTCACTGTGTGTGTGTCACTGTGTGTGTGTCACTGTGTGTGTGTGTGTCACTGTGTGTGTGTGTCACTGTGTGTGTGTCACTGTGTGTGTGTCACTGTGTGTGTGTCACTGTGTGTGTGTCACTGTGTGTGTGTGTGTCACTGTGTGTGTGTGTCACTGTGTGTGTGTGTGTCACTGTGTGTGTGTGTTTGACGCGGCGTCTGAGCGCTCCGCTCAGCTGGTGGCTCAACTGGAGGTCACTCAGAGTCAGGCAGGAGAGTTGTCTACTGATAACAGGTGACTTGTCACTGTGTCACTCTGTGTGTCACTGTGTGTGTGTGTGTCACTGTGTGTGTCACTCTGTGTGTGTGTGTCACTGTGTGTGTGTCACTCTGTGTGTGTGTCACTGTGTGTGTCACTCTGTGTGTGTGTGTCACTCTGTGTGTGTGTCACTGTGTGTGTCACTGTGTGTGTGTGTCACTGTGTGTGTGTGTCACTGTGTGTGTCACTGTGTGTGTGTGTCACTGTGTGTGTGTGTCACTGTGTGTGTCACTGTGTGTGTGTGTTTGACGCGGCGTCTGAGCGCTCCGCTCAGCTGCTGGCTCAACTGGAGGTCACTCAGAGTCAGGCAGGAGAGTTGTCTACTGATAACAGGTGACTTGTCACTGTGTCACTGTGTGTGTGTGTCACTGTGTGTGTCACTCTGTGTGTGTGTCACTGTGTGTGTGTGTGTCACTGTGTGTGTGTGTGTCACTGTGTGTGTGTGTGTCACTGTGTCACTGTGTGTGTGTGTGTCACTCTGTGTGTGTGTGTCACTGTGTGTGTGTATCACTGTGTGTGTGTGTGTGTCACTGTGTGTGTGTGTCACTGTGTGTGTGTGTGTCACTGTGTGTGTGTGTGTCACTCTGTGTGTGTGTGTCACTGTGTGTGTGTATCACTGTGTGTGTGTGTGTGTCACTGTGTGTGTGTGTCACTGTGTGTGTGTGTGTCACTGTGTGTGTGTGTGTCACTGTGTCACTCAGAGTCAGGCAGGAGAGTTGTCTACTGATAACAGGTGACTTGTCACTGTGTCACTGTGTGTGTCACTGTGTGTGTGTGTGTCACTGTGTGTGTGTCACTGTGTGTGTGTGTTTGACGCGGCGTCTGAGCGCTCCGCTCAGCTGCTGGCTCAACTGGAGGTCACTCAGAGTCAGGCAGGAGAGTTGTCTACTGATAACAGGTGACTTGTCACTGTGTCACTGTGTGTGTGTGTCACTGTGTGTGTCACTCTGTGTGTGTGTCACTGTGTGTGTGTGTGTCACTGTGTGTGTGTGTGTCACTGTGTGTGTGTGTGTCACTGTGTCACTCAGAGTCAGGCAGGAGAGTTGTCTACTGATAACAGGTGACTTGTCACTGTGTCACTGTGTGTGTCACTGTGTGTGTCACTGTGTGTGTCACTGTGTGTGTGTCACTGTGTGTGTGTGTCACTGTGTGTGTGTGTCACTGTGTGTGTCACTGTGTGTGTGTGTGTCACTGTGTGTGTGTCACTGTGTGTGTGTGTGTCACTGTGTGTGTGTGTGTGTCACTGTGTGTGTGTCACTGTGTGTGTGTGTGTGTCACTGTGTGTGTGTGTGTCACTGTGTGTGTGTGTGTCACTGTGTCACTCAGAGTCAGGCAGGAGAGTTGTCTACTGATAACAGGTGACTTGTCACTGTGTGTGTCACTCTGTGTGTGTGTCACTGTGTGTGTGTGTCACTGTGTGTGTGTGTGTCACTGTGTGTGTGTGTCACTGTGTGTGTGTCACTGTGTGTGTGTGTGTCACTGTGTGTGTGTGTGTATCACTGTGTGTGTGTGTCACTGTGTGTGTCACTGTGTGTGTGTCACTGTGTGTGTGTGTGTCACTGTGTGTGTGTGTCACTGTGTGTGTGTGTGTCACTGTGTGTGTGTGTGTCACTGTGTGTGTGTGTGTCACTGTGTCACTCAGAGTCAGGCAGGAGAGTTGTCTACTTATAACAGGTGACTTGTCACTGTGTCACTGTGTGTGTCACTGTGTGTGTGTGTCACTGTGTGTGTGTCACTGTGTGTGTGTGTCACTGTGTGTGTGTGTGTCACTGTGTCACTCAGAGTCAGGCAGGAGAGTTGTCTACTGATAACAGGTGACTTGTCACTGTGTCACTCTGTGTGTGTGTCACTGTGTGTGTGTGTCACTGTGTGTGTGTGTCACTGTGTGTGTGTGTGTCACTGTGTGTGTGTGTGTCACTGTGTCACTCAGAGTCAGGCAGGAGAGTTGTCTACTGATAACAGGTGACTTGTCACTGTGTCACTGTGTGTGTCACTGTGTGTGTGTGTGTCACTGTGTGTGTGTGTGTCACTGTGTGTGTGTGTGTCACTGTGTGTGTGTGTGTCACTGTGTCACTCAGAGTCAGGCAGGAGAGTTGTCTACTGATAACAGGTGACTTGTCACTGTGTCACTGTGTGTGTCACTGTGTGTGTGTGTGTGTCACTGTGTGTGTGTGTCACTGTGTGTGTGTCACAGTGTGTGTGTGTGTCACTGTGTGTGTGTCACTGTGTCACTCAGAGTCAGGCAGGAGAGTTGTCTACTGATAACAGGTGACTTGTCACTGTGTGTGTCACTCTGTGTGTGTGTCACTGTGTGTGTGTGTCACTGTGTGTGTGTGTGTCACTGTGTGTGTGTGTCACTGTGTGTGTGTGTGTCACTGTGTGTGTGTCACTGTGTGTGTGTGTGTCACTGTGTGTGTGTGTCACTGTGTGTGTGTGTGTCACTGTGTCACTCAGAGTCAGGCAGGAGAGTTGTCTACTTATAACAGGTGACTTGTCACTGTGTCACTGTGTGTGTCACTGTGTGTGTGTGTGTCACTGTGTGTGTGTCACTGTGTGTGTGTGTCACTGTGTGTGTGTCACTGTGTCACTCAGAGTCAGGCTGGAGAGTTGTCTACTGATAACAGGTGACTTGTCACTGTGTGTGTCACTGTGTGTGTCACTGTGTGTGTGTGTGTCACTGTGTGTGTGTGTCACTGTGTGTGTGTGTCACTGTGTGTGTGTGTGTCACTGTGTCACTCAGAGTCAGGCAGGAGAGTTGTCTACTTATAACAGGTGACTTGTCACTGTGTCACTCTGTGTGTGTGTCACTGTGTGTGTGTGTCACTGTGTGTGTGTGTCACTGTGTGTGTGTGTCACTGTGTGTGTGTCACTGTGTCACTCAGAGTCAGGCAGGAGAGTTGTCTACTGATAACAGGTGACTTGTCACTGTGTGTGTCACTCTGTGTGTGTGTCACTGTGTGTGTGTCACTGTGTGTGTGTGTGTCACTGTGTGTGTGTGTGTCACTGTGTCACTCAGAGTCAGGCAGGAGAGTTGTCTACTGATAACAGGTGACTTGTCACTGTGTCACTGTGTGTGTCACTGTGTGTGTGTGTGTGTCACTGTGTGTGTGTGTCACTGTGTGTGTGTCACTGTGTGTGTGTGTGTCACTGTGTGTGTGTCACTGTGTCACTCAGAGTCAGGCAGGAGAGTTGTCTACTGATAACAGGTGACTTGTCACTGTGTGTGTCACTCTGTGTGTGTGTCACTGTGTGTGTGTGTCACTGTGTGTGTGTGTGTCACTGTGTGTGTGTCACTGTGTGTGTGTGTGTCACTGTGTGTGTGTCACTGTGTGTGTGTGTGTCACTGTGTGTGTGTGTCACTGTGTGTGTGTGTGTCACTGTGTGTGTGTGTGTCACTGTGTGTGTGTGTGTCACTGTGTCACTCAGAGTCAGGCAGGAGAGTTGTCTACTGATAACAGGTGACTTGTCACTGTGTCACTGTGTGTGTCACTGTGTGTGTGTGTCACTGTGTGTGTGTCACTGTGTGTGTGTGTCACTGTGTGTGTGTCACTGTGTCACTCAGTCAGGCTGGAGAGTTGTCTACTGATAACAGGTGACTTGTCACTGTGTGTGTCACTGTGTGTGTCACTGTGTGTGTGTGTGTCACTGTGTGTGTGTGTCACTGTGTGTGTGTGTCACTGTGTGTGTGTGTGTCACTGTGTCACTCAGAGTCAGGCAGTAGAGTTGTCTACTGATAACAGGTGACTTGTCACTGTGTGTGTCACTCTGTGTGTGTGTCACTGTGTGTGTGTCACTGTGTCACTGTGTGTGTCACTGTGTGTGTGTGTCACTGTGTGTGTGTCACTGTGTGTGTGTGTGTGTCACTGTGTGTGTGTGTCACTGTGTGTGTCACTCTGTGTGTGTGTCACTGTGTGTGTGTGTCACTGTGTGTGTGTGTCACTGTGTGTGTGTGTCACTGTGTGTGTGTCACTGTGTCACTCAGAGTCAGGCAGGAGAGTTGTCTACTGATAACAGGTGACTTGTCATTGTGTGTGTCACTGTGTGTGTGTGTCACTGTGTGTGTGTCACTGTGTGTGTGTGTGTCACTGTGTGTGTGTGTGTCACTGTGTGTGTGTGTGTCACTGTGTGTGTGTGTGTCACTGTGTGTGTGTGTGTCACTGTGTCACTCAGAGTCAGGCAGGAGAGTTGTCTACTGATAACAGGTGACTTGTCACTGTGTCACTGTGTGTGTCACTGTGTGTGTGTCACTGTGTGTGTGTGTCACTGTGTGTGTGTGTCACTGTGTGTGTCACTGTGTGTGTGTGTGTCACTGTGTGTGTGTCACTGTGTGTGTGTGTGTCACTGTGTGTGTGTGTCACTGTGTGTGTGTGTGTCACTGTGTGTGTGTGTGTCACTGTGTCACTCAGTCAGGCAGGAGAGTTGTCTACTGATAACAGGTGACTTGTCACTGTGTCACTGTGTGTGTCACTGTGTGTGTGTGTCACTGTGTGTGTGTGTCACTGTGTGTGTGTGTGTCACTGTGTGTGTGTGTGTCACTGTGTGTGTGTCACTGTGTCACTCAGAGTCAGGCAGGAGAGTTGTCTACTGATAACAGGTGACTTGTCACTGTGTCACTGTGTGTGTCACTCTGTGTGTGTGTCACTGTGTGTGTGTGTCACTGTGTGTGTGTGTCACTGTGTGTGTCACTGTGTGTGTGTGTCACTGTGTGTGTGTCACTGTGTGTGTGTGTCACTGTGTGTGTGTGTGTCACTGTGTGTGTGTCACTGTGTCACTCAGAGTCAGGCAGGAGAGTTGTCTACTGATAACAGGTGACTTGTCACTGTGTGTGTCACTCTGTGTGTGTGTCACTGTGTGTGTGTGTCACTGTGTGTGTGTCACTGTGTCACTCAGAGTCAGGCTGGAGAGTTGTCTACTGATAACAGGTGACTTGTCACTGTGTGTGTCACTGTGTGTGTCACTGTGTGTGTCACTGTGTGTGTGTCACTGTGTGTGTCACTGTGTGTGTGTCACTGTGTCACTCAGAGTCAGGCAGGAGAGTTGTCTACTGATAACAGGTGACTTGTCACTGTGTGTGTCACTCTGTGTGTGTGTCACTGTGTGTGTGTGTCACTGTGTGTGTGTGTCACTGTGTGTGTGTCACTGTGTGTGTGTGTGTCACTGTGTCACTCAGAGTCAGGCAGGAGAGTTGTCTACTGATAACAGGTGACTTGTCACTGTGTGTGTCACTCTGTGTGTGTGTCACTGTGTGTGTGTGTGTCACTGTGTGTGTCACTGTGTGTGTCACTGTGTGTGTGTGTCACTGTGTGTGTGTGTGTCACTGTGTCACTCAGAGTCAGGCAGGAGAGTTGTCTACTGATAACAGGTGACTTGTCACTGTGTCACTGTGTGTGTGTCACTCTGTGTGTGTGTCACTGTGTGTGTCACTGTGTGTGTGTGTCACTGTGTGTGTGTCACTGTGTGTGTGTGTCACTGTGTGTGTGTGTGTCACTGTGTGTGTGTGTGTCACTGTGTGTGTGTGTGTCACTGTGTCACTCAGAGTCAGGCAGGAGAGTTGTCTACTGATAACAGGTGACTTGTCACTGTGTGTGTCACTCTGTGTGTGTGTCACTGTGTGTGTGTGTGTCACTGTGTGTGTCACTGTGTGTGTCACTGTGTGTGTGTGTCACTGTGTGTGTGTGTGTCACTGTGTCACTCAGAGTCAGGCAGGAGAGTTGTCTACTGATAACAGGTGACTTGTCACTGTGTCACTGTGTGTGTGTCACTCTGTGTGTGTGTCACTGTGTGTGTCACTGTGTGTGTGTGTCACTGTGTGTGTGTCACTGTGTGTGTGTGTCACTGTGTGTGTGTCACTGTGTCACTCAGAGTCAGGCAGGAGAGTTGTCTACTGATAACAGGTGACTTGTCACTGTGTGTGTCACTCTGTGTGTGTGTCACTGTGTGTGTGTGTCACTGTGTGTGTGTGTGTCACTGTGTGTGTCACTGTGTGTGTGTCACTGTGTCACTCAGAGTCAGGCAGGAGAGTTGTCTACTGATAACAGGTGACTTGTCACTGTGTCACTGTGTGTGTCACTGTGTGTGTGTGTGTCACTGTGTGTGTCACTGTGTGTGTCACTGTGTGTGTGTCACTGTGTCACTCAGAGTCAGGCAGGAGAGTTGTCTACTGATAACAGGTGACTTGTCACTGTGTCACTGTGTGTGTCACTCTGTGTGTGTGTGTGTCACTGTGTGTGTGTGTGTCACTGTGTGTGTGTGTGTCACTGTGTCACTCAGAGTCAGGCTGGAGAGTTGTCTACTGATAACAGGTGACTTGTCACTGTGTGTGTCACTCTGTGTGTGTGTCACTGTGTGTGTGTGTGTCACTGTGTGTGTGTGTGTCACTGTGTCACTCAGAGTCAGGCTGGAGAGTTGTCTACTGATAACAGGTGACTTGTCACTGTGTCACTGTGTGTGTCACTGTGTGTGTGTGTGTCACTGTGTGTGTGTGTCACTGTGTGTGTCACTGTGTGTGTGTGTGTCACTGTGTGTGTCACTGTGTGTGTGTCACTGTGTGTGTCACTGTGTGTGTGTGTGTCACTGTGTGTGTGTGTCACTGTGTGTGTCACTGTGTGTGTGTGTGTGTCACTGTGTGTGTGTGTCACTGTGTGTGTCACTGTGTGTGTGTGTGTCACTGTGTGTCACTGTGTGTGTGTCACTGTGTGTGTCACTGTGTGTGTCTCTGTGTGTGTCTCTGTGTGTGTCTCTGTGTCTGCAGGCTACAGAGACAGCGGATTGTGGAGTTGGAGGTGGAATTGGAGGAGGCTCAGCAGAGACTCACTCAGCACGGAGACTCACAGAGTGACACAGTCAGTGACACACACAGAGACACACACAGAGACACACACAGAGACACACACAGAGACACACACAGAGACACACACACAGTGACACACACAGTGACACACACAGAGACACACACAGAGACACACACAGTGACACACACAGAGACACACACAGTGACACACACAGAGACACACACAGAGACACACACAGAGACACACACACACAGTGACACTCACACAGAGACACACACAGAGAAACACACAGAGACACACACAGAGACACAGAGACACACACAGAGACACAGAGACACACACAGAGACACACACAGTGACACACACAGAGACACACACAGAGACACACACAGAGACACACACACAGTGACACATACAGTGACACACACACACAGTGACACACCCAGTGACACACAGTGACACACACAGTGATACACACAGAGACACACACAGTGACACACACAGAGACTCACACAGAGACTCACACAGAGACACACACAGTGACACACACAGAGACTCACACAGAGACACACACAGAGACACACACAGAGACACACACAGAGACACACACAGAGACTCACACAGAGACACACACAGAGACACACACAGACATACACACAGAGACACACACAGAGACTCACACAGAGACACACACAGAGACACACACAGTGACACACACAGAGACTCACACAGAGACGCACACAGTGACACACACAGAGACTCACACAGAGACACACACAGAGACACACACAGACATACACACAGAGACACACACAGAGACTCACACAGAGACACACACAGAGACACACACAGACATACACACAGAGACACACACAGACATACACACAGAGACACACACAGAGACACACACAGTGACACACACAGAGACGCACACAGAGACGCACACAGTGACACACACAGAGACTCACACAGAGACACACACAGTGACACACACAGAGACACACACAGAGACACACACAGACATACACACAGAGACACACACAGAGACTCACACAGAGACACACACAGAGACTCACACACAGTGACACACACAGTGACACACACAGAGACACACACACACACAGTGACACACACAGTGACACATACAGTGACACACACAGTGACACACACACACAGTGACACACACAGTGACACACACACACACACAGAGACACACACAGTGACACACACAGTGACACACACACACAGTGACACACACACACAGTGACACACACACACACACAGAGACACACACAGTGACACACACACACAGTGACACACACACAGAGACACACACAGTGACACACACAGTGACACACACAGTGACACACACACACAGTGACACACACAGTGACACACACAGTGACACACACAGTGACACACACACACAGTGACACACACACAGAGACACACACAGTGACTCACACAGAGACACACACAGTGACACACACAGAGACACACACAGAGACACACACAGAGACACACACAGACATACACACAGAGACACACACAGAGACTCACACAGAGACACACACAGTGAGACACACAGTGACACACACAGTGACACACACAGTGAGACACACAGTGAGACACACAGTGACACACACAGAGACTCACACACAGTGACACACACAGTGACACACACAGTGACACACACAGTGACACATACAGTGACACACACAGTGACACACACACACAGTGACACACACACACAGTGACACACACACACACACAGAGACACACACAGTGACACACACACACAGTGACACACACAGTGACACACACACAGAGACACACACAGTGACACACACACACAGTGACACACACAGTGACACACACAGTGACACACACACACAGTGACACACACAGTGACACACACAGTGACACACACAGTGACACACACACACAGAGACACACACAGTGACACACACAGTGACACACACACAGTGACACACACAGTGACACACACAGTGACACACACAGTGACACACACAGTGACACACACACACAGAGACACACACAGTGACACACACAGTGACACACACACAGTGACACACACAGTGACACACACAGTGACACACACACACAGAGACACACACAGTGACACACACAGTGACACACACACACAGTGACACACACAGTGACACACACAGTGACACACACAGTGACACACACAGTGACACACACACAGTGACACACACACACAGTGACACACACAGTGACACACACAGAGACACACACAGTGACACACACAGTGACACACACACAGTGACACACACACACAGTGACACACACAGTGACACACACAGTGACACACACACAGTGACACACACAGTGACACACACACACAGTGACACACACAGTGACACACACAGTGACACACACACAGTGACACACACAGTGACACACACACACAGTGACACACACAGTGACACACACAGTGACACACACACACAGTGACACACACAGTGACACACACAGTGACACACACACACAGTGACACACACACAGTGACACACACAGTGACACACACACACAGTGACACACACAGTGACACACACAGTGACACACACACACAGTGACACACACAGTGACACACACAGTGACACACACACACAGTGACACACACACAGTGACACACACAGTGACACACACACACAGTGACACACACAGTGACACACACAGTGACACACACAGTGACACACATACAACAACAACAACAACCGCCATTCACCACTAAGTGGCGGTGACGTCACCACGACGCTTGTGCCAGGCTAGGTGCATGAGGAGGAGGTCACGTGACAGACCCAGCAGGTGCCATGGGTTGACTGCTGTGCCAGGCTAGGTGCATGAGGAGGAGGTCACGTGACAGACCCTGCAGGTGCCATGGGTTGACTGCTGTGCCAGGCTAGGTGCATGAGGAGGTCACGTGACAGACCCAGTAGGTGCCATGGGTTGACTGCTGTGCCAGGCTAGGTGCATGAGGAGGAGCTCACGTGACAGACCCAGCAGGTGCCACGGGTTGACTGCTGTGCCAGGCTAGGTGCATGAGGTCACGTGACAGACCCTGCAGGTGCCACGGGTTGACTGCTGTGCCAGGCTAGGTGCATGAGGTCACGTGACAGACCCTGCAGGAGCCACGGGTTGACTGCTGTGCCAGGCTAGGTGCATGAGCTCACGTGACAGACCCAGCAGGTGCCATGGGTTGACTGCTGTGCCAGGCTAGGTGCATGAGCTCACGTGACAGACCCAGCAGGTGCCACGGGTTGACTGCTGTGCCAGGCTAGGTGCATGAGGAGGAGGTCACGGGGCAGACCCAGCAGGTGCCACGGGTCGACTGACCGAGATGACCGAGATGACTGGCTGATGCACCACCTGTGCCCCCGACTGGTCTATGCAAACATGACTCCCTGTTCAAAAGGCGTCAGTTTTGCTGCCAGATAGAAGGGTCAAAAAAACAATCATCATATTGTTTTCTTCTGGCAAATGAGGTTCCAATGGTGTAAATGCGTCATGACTCCCTGTTCAAAAGGCGTCAGTTTTGCTGCCAGATAGAAGGGTCAAAAAAAACAATCATCTTATTGTTTTCTTCTGGCAAATGAGCTTCTAATGGTGCAAATGCGTCATGACTCCCTGTTCAAAAGGCGTCAGTTTTGCTGCCAGATAGAAGGGTCAAAAAAAACAATCATCTTATTGTTTTCTTCTGGCAAATGAGCTTCTAATGGTGCAAATGCTTCATGACTCCCTGTTCAAAAGGCGTCAGTTTTGCTGCCAGATAGAAGGGTCAAAAAAACAACAATTATCTTATTTTATTCTTCTGGCAAATGAGGTTCCAATGGTGCAAATGCGTCATGACTCCCTGTTCAAAAGGCGTCAGTTTTGCTGCCAGATAGAAGGGTCAAAAAAACAATTATCTTATTTTTTTCTTCTGGCAAATGAGGTTCTAATGGTGCAAATGCGTCATGACTCCCTGTTCAAAAGGCGTCAGTTTTGCTGCCAGATAGAAGGGTCAAAAAAAACAATCATCATATTGTTTTCTTCTGCCAAATGAGGTTCCAATGGTGTAAATGCGTCATGACTCCCTGTTCAAAAGGCATCAGTTTTGCTGCCAGATAGAAGGGTCAAAAAAAACAATCATCATATTGTTTTCTTCTGGCAAATGAGGTTCCAATGGTGTAAATGCGTCATGACTCCCTGTTCAAAAGGCGTCAGTTTTGCTGCCAGATAGAAGGGTCAAAAAAACCAATCATCATATTGTTTTCTTCTGGCAAATGAGGTTCCAATGGTGTAAATGCGTCATGACTCCCTGTTCAAAAGGCGTCAGTTTTGCTGCCAGATAGAAGGGTCAAAAAAACAATCATCATATTGTTTTCTTCTGGCAAATGAGCTTCTAATGGTGCAAATGCTTCATGACTCCCTGTTCAAAAGGCGTCAGTTTTGCTGCCAGATAGAAGGGTCAAAAAAACAATCATCATATTGTTTTCTTCTGGCAAATGAGGTTCTAATGGTGTAAATGCTTCATGACTCCCTGTTCAAAAGGTGTCAGTTTTGCTGCCAGATAGAAGGGTCAAAAAAAACAATCATCATATGTTTTTCTTCTGGCAAATGAGGCTCTAATGGTGTAAATGCGTCATGACTCCCTGTTCAAAAGGCGTCAGTTTTGCTGCCAGATAGAAGGGTCAAAAAAAACAATCATTATGTTTTTTTCTTCTGGCAAATGAGGTTCCAATGGTGCAAATGCGTCATGACTCCCTGTTCAAAAGGCGTCAGTTTTGCTGCCAGATAGAAGGGTCAAAAAAAACAATCATCATATTGTTTTCTTCTGCCAAATGAGGTTCCAATGGTGTAAATGCGTCATGACTCCCTGTTCAAAAGGCGTCAGTTTTGCTGCCAGATAGAAGGGTCAAAAAAAACAATCATCATATTGTTTTCTTCTGGCAAATGAGCTTCCAATGGTGTAAATGCGTCACCCCGAACTCTCGTACTCTGATGGTGCGCTGTCTTTGAGTTGTGCGCCTTTTGGCGTCATCTGGTCCAACACCATGTGAGACTAGGCTCTAAGGAAAGCTGTCTCGGGTGTGGACCAATCAAGTTCAAGGACCATGTGAGACTAGGCTCTAAGGAAAGCTGTCTCGGGTGTGGACCAATCAAGTTCAAGGACCATGTGAGACTAGGCTCTAAGGAAAGCTGTCTCGGGTGTGGACCAATCAAGTTCAAGGACCATGTGAGACTAGGCTCTAAGGAAAGCTGTCTCGAGGTGTGGACCAATCAACTTCAAGGACCATGTGAGACTAGGCTCTAAGGAAAGCTGTCTCGGGTGTGGACCAATCAACTTCAAGGACCATGTGAGACTAGGCTCTAAGGAAAGCTGTCTCGGGTGTTCACCAATCAACTTCAAGGACCATGTGAGACTAGGCTCTAAGGAAAGCTGTCTCGGGTGTGGACCAATCAACTTCAAGGACCATGTGAGACTAGGCTCTAAGGAAAGCTGTCTCGGGTGTGGACCAATCAACTTCAAGGACCATGTGAGACTAGGCTCTAAGGAAAGCTGTCTCGGGTGTTCACCAATCAACTTCAAGGACCATGTGAGACTAGGCTCTAAGGAAAGCTGTCTCGGGTGTGGACCAATCAACTTCAAGGACCATGTGAGACTAGGCTCTAAGGAAAGCTGTCTCGGGTGTGGACCAATCAACTTCAAGGACCATGTGAGACTAGGCTCTAAGGAAAGCTGTCTCGGGTGTTCACCAATCAACTTCAAGGACCAAGTGAGACTAGGCTCTAATGAAAGCTGTCTCGGGTGTGGACCAATCAACTTCAAGGACCGTGTGAGACTAGGCTCTAAGGAAAGCTGTCTCGGGTGTGGACCAATCAACTTCAAGGACCATGTGAGACTAGGCTCTAAGGAAAGCTGTCTCGGGTGTTCACCAATCAACTTCAAGGACCAAGTGAGACTAGGCTCTAATGAAAGCTGTCTCGGGTGTGGACCAATCAACTTCAAGGACCGTGTGAGACTAGGCTCTAAGGAAAGCTGTCTCGGGTGTGGACCAATCAACTTCAAGGACCATGTGAGACTAGGCTCTAAGGAAAGCTGTCTCGGGTGTGGACCAATCAACTTCAAGGACCATGTGAGACTAGGCTCTAAGGAAAGCTGTCTCGGGTGTGGACCAATCAACTTCAAGGACCATGTGAGACTAGGCTCTAAGGAAAGCTGTCTCGGGTGTGGACCAATCAACTTCAAGGACCATGTGAGACTAGGCTCTAAGGAAAGCTGTCTCGGGTGTGGACCAATCAACTTCAAGGACCATGTGAGACTAGGCTCTAAGGAAAGCTGTCTCGGGTGTGGACCAATCAACTTCAAGGACCATGTGAGACTAGGCTCTAAGGAAAGCTGTCTCGGGTGTTCACCAATCAACTTCAAGGACCATGTGAGACTAGGCTCTAAGGAAAGCTGTCTCGGGTGTGGACCAATCAACTTCAAGGACAGTGCATATCATCATCATCATTATCATCATCATCAGAGTTGTTTTGACTGCTTGTGTTGTGGTTGTTGCAAACATGATGCCTTGTATAAAGGTGTCTGTGTTGTTGCCAGATAAATGGGTAAAAAAAAAACAATTATCATATTTTTTACCGGCAAATGAGGTTCCAATGGTGACATTCTCTGTGTGTGTCTCTGTGTGTGTCACTGTGTGTGTGTCACTGTGTGTGTCTGTCACTGTCTCTGTGTGAGTCTCTGTGTGTGTCTCTGTGTGTGTCTCTGTGTGTATCTCTGTGTGTGTCTCTGTGTATCTCTGTGTGTGTCACTGTGTGTGTCACTGTGTGTCACTGTGTGTGTGTCTGTGTGTGTGTGTGTCTCTGTGTGTGTCTCTGTGTGTGTCTCTGTGTGTGTCTCTGTGTGTGTCTCTGTGTGTGTCACTGTGTGTGTCACTGTGTGTGTCTCTGTGTGTGTCTCTGTGTGTGTCTCTGTGTG
>NC_136355.1:1863521-1903521 GCF_964198595.1 Lampetra fluviatilis | reverse complement strand
ACACAGAGACACAGAGACACACACAGTGACACACACAGAGACTCACACAGAGACACAGAGACACACACAGAGACACACACAGAGACACACAGAGACACACACAGAGACACACACAGAGACACACACAGTGACACACACAGAGACACACACACAGAGACACACACACAGAGACACACACACAGAGACACACACACACAGACACACAGAGACACACACAGACACACACACAGAGACACACACAGAGACACACACACACAGACACACACAGAGACACACACACACAGACACACACAGAGACACAGAGACACACACAGTGACACACACAGAGACACACACAGAGACACACACACACAGACACACACAGAGACACACACAGAGACACACACAGAGACACACACAGAGACACATACAGAGACACACACAGAGACACACACAGAGACACACACAGTGACACACACAGAGACACACACAGAGACTCACACAGAGACACACACAGAGACACACACAGAGACACACACAGAGACACACACAGAGACACACACAGAGACACACACAGAGACACACACAGAGACACACACACAGAGACACACACACAGAGACACACACACAGAGACACACACACACAGACACACAGAGACACACACAGACACACACACAGAGACACACACACAGAGACACACACACACAGACACACAGAGACACACACAGAGACACACACACAGAGACACACACAGAGACACACACACACAGACACACACAGAGACACACACACACAGACACACACAGAGACACAGAGACACACACAGTGACACACACAGAGACACACACAGAGACACACACACACAGACACACACAGAGACACAGAGACACACACAGTGACACACACAGAGACACACACAGAGACACACACACAGAGACACACACAGAGACACACACAGAGACACACACAGAGACACACACAGAGACACAGAGACACACACAGTGACACACACTGAGACTCACACAGAGACACAGAGACACACACAGAGACACACACAGAGACACACACAGAGACACACACAGAGACACACACAGAGACACACACAGTGACACACAGAGACACACACACAGAGACACACACACAGAGACACACACACAGAGACACACACACACAGACACACAGAGACACACACAGACACACACACAGAGACACACACAGAGACACACACACACAGACACACACAGAGACACACACACACAGACACACACAGAGACACAGAGACACACACAGTGACACACACAGAGACACACACAGAGACACACACACACAGACACACACAGAGACACACACAGAGACACACACAGAGACACACACAGAGACACACACAGAGACACACACAGAGACACACACAGAGACACACACAGAGACACACACAGAGACACACACAGAGACACACACAGTGACACACACAGAGACACACACACAGAGACACACACACAGACACACACACACAGACACACAGAGACACACACAGAGACACACACACAGAGACACACACAGAGACACACACACACAGACACACACAGAGACACACACACACAGACACACACAGAGACACAGAGACACACACAGTGACACACACAGAGACACACACAGAGACACACACACACAGACACACACAGAGACACAGAGACACACACAGTGACACACACAGAGACACACACAGAGACACACACATTTTTTATTTATTGATAATGATGTTGATGTTGATGATGATGATGTTGATGATGATGTTGATGATGTTGTTGTTGATGTTGATGATGATGATGTTGTTGATGATGTTGTTGATGATGTTGATGATGATGTTGATGATGTTGTTGTTGTTGATGATGATGATGATGTTGTTGATGATGTTGTTGATGATGTTGTTGATGTTGTTGTTGTTGTTGTTGATGATGATGATGTTGTTGATGTTGTTGTTGATGTTGATGTTGTTGTTGTTGATGATGTTGTTGTTGATGTTGATGATGTTGTTGTTGATGTTGATGATGTTGTTGTTGATGTTGTTGTTATTGTTGTTGATGATGTTGTTGATGTTGTTGTTGATGATGTTGTTGATGTTGTTGTTGTTGTTGATGTTGTTGATGATGTTGTTGATGTTGTTGTTGATGTTGTTGTTGATGTTGTTGTTGATGTTGTTGTTGTTGTTGATGTTGTTGATGATGTTGTTGATGATGTTGTTGATGATGTTGTTGATGTTGTTGTTGTTGTTGATGTTGTTGATGATGTTGTTGTTGTTGTTGATGTTGTTGTTGATGATGTTGTTGATGTTGTTGTTGTTGTTGATGATGTTGTTGATGTTGTTGTTGTTGATGTTGTTGATGATGTTGTTGATGTTGTTGTTGATGTTGATGTTGTTATTGTTGATGATGTTGTTGTTGATGTTGATGATGTTGTTGTTGATGTTGATGATGTTGTTGTTGATGTTGTTGTTATTGTTGTTGATGATGTTGTTGATGTTGTTGTTGATGATGTTGTTGATGTTGTTGTTGTTGTTGATGTTGTTGATGATGTTGTTGATGTTGTTGTTGATGTTGTTGTTGATGTTGTTGTTGATGTTGTTGTTGTTGTTGATGTTGTTGATGATGTTGTTGATGATGTTGTTGATGATGTTGTTGATGTTGTTGTTGTTGTTGTTGATGATGATGATGTTGTTGATGTTGTTGTTGATGTTGTTGTTGTTGATGATGTTGTTGTTGATGTTGATGATGATGTTGTTGATGATGTTGTTGATGTTGTTGTTGTTGTTGATGTTGTTAATCTCACAGGGAGAAGCTGCGTGAGCTCCAGGTGGAGCTTCAGAGGAAAAGTGACACTCTCAGTGACACGGAGACTCGCTACAGAGCAGCTTGTACGCAGTGACACACACACACACAGTGACACACACACACAGTGACACACACAGTGACACACACACACACAGTGACACACACAGTGACACACACAGTGACACACACACACACAGTGACACACACAGTGACACACACACACACAGTGACACACACACACACAGTGACACACACAGTGACACACACAGTGACACACACAGTGACACACACACAGTGACACACACACACAGTGACACACACAGTGACACACACAGTGACACACACAGTGACACACACAGTGACACACACACACACAGTGACACACACACAGTGACACACACAGTGACACACACAGTGACACACACAGTGACACACACACAGTGACACACACAGTGACACACACAGTGACACACACAGTGACACACACAGTGACACACACACACACAGTGACACACACAGTGACACACACAGTGACACACACAGTGACACACACACACACAGTGACACACACAGTGACACACACAGTGACACACACAGTGACACACACAGTGACACACACACACACAGTGACACACACAGTGACACACACACAGTGACACACACAGTGACACACACAGTGACACACACACACACAGTGACACACACAGTGACACACACAGTGACACACACAGTGACACACACACACACAGTGACACACACAGTGACACACACAGTGACACACACAGTGACACACACACACACAGTGACACACACAGTGACACACACAGTGACACACACAGTGACACACACAGTGACACACACACACACAGTGACACACACAGTGACACACACAGTGACACACACAGTGACACACACAGTGACACACACACACACAGACACACACAGTGACACACACAGTGACACACACAGTGACACACACACACACAGTGACACACACAGTGACACACACAGTGACACACACAGTGACACACACAGTGACACACACACACACAGACACACACAGTGACACACACAGTGACACACACAGTGACACACACAGTGACACACACACACAGACACACACACAGACACACACAGTGACACACACAGACACACACAGTGACACACACAGTGACACACACACACAGAGACACACACAGTGACACACACAGTGACACACACAGTGACACACACAGTGACACACACACACAGTGACACACACAGTGACACACACAGTGACACACACAGTGACACACACAGTGACACACACACAGTGACACACACAGTGACACACACAGAGGCACACACACACAGTGACACACACAGTGACACATACAGTGACACACACAGTGACACACACACAGTGACACACACAGTGACACACACAGAGGCACACACACACAGTGACACACACAGTGACACACACAGTGACACACACACAGTGACACACACACAGTGACACACACAGTGACACACACAGAGGCACACACACACAGTGACACACACAGTGACACACACACACAGTGACACACACAGTGACACACACACAGTGACACACACACAGTGACACACACAGTGACACACACACAGTGACACACACAGTGACACACACAGTGACACACACACAGTGACACACACACAGTGACACACACACAGTGACACACACACAGTGACACACACACAGTGACACACACAGTGACACACACAGTGACACACACAGAGGCACACACAGTGACACACACACACACAGTGACACACACACACACAGTGACACACACACAGTGACACACACAGTGACACACACAGTGACACACACACACACAGTGACACACACAGTGACACACACAGTGACACACAGTGACACACACAGTGACACACACACAGAGACACACACAGTGACACACACAGTGACACACACACACAGTGTCTCTCACCGTCTCTCTCTCCCCGTGTATTTCCGTGTCTCTGTCCCCGTGTCTCTCTCCCCGTGTCTCTCTCCCCGTGTCTCCCCGTGTCTCTCTCCCCGTGTCTCTCTACCCGTGTCTCCCCGTGTCTCTCTCCCCGTGTCTCTCTCCCCGTGTCTCTCTCCCCGTGTCTCTCTCCCCGTATCTCTGTCCCCGTGTCTCTCTCCCCGTGTCTCTCTCCCCGTGTCTCTCTCCCCGTGTCTCTCTCTCTCTCCCCGTGTCTCTCACCGTGTCTCTCTCCCCGTGTCTCTCTCCCCGTGTCTCCCCGTGTCTCTCTCCCCGTGTCTCCCCGTGTCTCTCTCCCCGTGTCTCTCTCCCCGTGTCTCTCTCCCCGTGTCTCTCTCCCCGTGTCTCCCCGTGTCTCTCTCCCCGTGTCTCCCCGTGTCTCTCTCCCCGTGTCTCTCTCCCCGTGTCTCTCTCCCCGTGTCTCTCTCCCCGTGTCTCTCTCACCGTGTCTCTCTCCCCGTGTCTCCCCGTGTCTCACCCCGTGTCTCTCTCTCTGTGTCTCTCTCACCGTGTCTCTGTGTCTCCGTGTCTCCCTGTGTCTCTCTCCCCGTGTCTCCCCGTGTCTCTCTCCCCGTGTCTCACCCCGTGTCTCTCTCCCCAGGGGAGCGAGCGGAGGATCTTGAGGAGAGTTTCAAGAAGAAGGATGAGGACATGTCTCTGTGTCCCCGTGTCTCTCTCACCGTGTCTCTCTCTCCCCGTGTCTCTCTCCCCGTGTCTCTGTGTCTCTCTCACCGTGTCTCACCGTGTCTCCCTGTGTCTCTCTCCCTAGGGGAGCGAGTGGAGGATCTTGAGGAGAGCTTCAAGAAGAAGGATGAGGACATGTCTCTGTGTCCCCGTGTCTCTCTCCCCGTGTCTCTCTCTCACCGTGTCTCTCTCTCTCCCCGTGTCTCACCCCGTGTCTCTCTCCCCGTGTCTCTCTCCCCGTGTCCCTGTGTCTCTCTCCCCAGGTGAGCGAGTGGAGGATCTTGAGGAGAGCTTCAAGAAGAAGGATGAGGACATGTCTCTGTGTCCCCGTGTCTCTCTCCCCGTGTCTCTCACCGTGTCTCTCTCTCTCCCCGTGTCTCACCCCGTGTCTCTCTCCCCGTGTCTCTCTCCCCGTGTCTCTGTGTCTCTCTCCCCGTGTCTCTCTCCCCGTGTCCCTGTGTCTCTCTCCCCCCAGGGGAGCGAGTGGAGGATCTTGAGGAGAGCTTCAAGAAGAAGGATGAGGACATGTCTCTGTGTCCCCGTGTCTCTCACCGTGTCTCTCTCTCACCGTGTCTCTCTCTCTCTCCCCGTGTCTCTGTGTCTCTCTCACCGTGTCTCTCCCCCCAGGGGAGCGAGTGGAGGATCTTGAGGAGAGCTTCAAGAAGAAGGATGAGGACATGTCTCTGTGTCTCTGTGTCTCTCTCCCCGTGTCTCTCTCCCCGTGTCTCTCTCCCTAGGGGAGCGAGTGGAGGATCTTGAGGAGAGCTTCAAGAAGAAGGATGAGGACATGTCTCTGTGTCCCCGTGTCTCTCACCGTGTCTCTCTCCCCGTGTCTCTCTCACCGTGTCTCTCCCCGTGTCTCTCTCCCCGTGTCTCTCTCCCCGTGTCCCTGTGTCTCTCTCCCCAGGGGAGCGAGTGGAGGATCTTGAGGAGAGCTTCAAGAAGAAGGATGAGGACATGTCTCTGTGTCCCCGTGTCTCTCACCGTGTCTCTCTCCCCGTGTCTCTCTCACCGTGTCTCTCCCCGTGTCTCTCTCCCCGTGTCTCTCTCCCCGTGTCCCTGTGTCTCTCTCCCCAGGGGAGCGAGTGGAGGATCTTGAGGAGAGCTTCAAGAAGAAGGATGAGGACATGTCTCTGTGTCTCTGTGTCTCTCTCACCGTGTCTCTCTCTCTCTCTCCCCGTGTCTCTGTGTCTCTCTCACCGTGTCTCACCGTGTCTCACCCCGTGTCTCTCTCCCCAGGGGAGCGAGCGGAGGATCTTGAGGAGAGCTTCAAGAAGAAGGATGAGGACATGTCTCTGTGTCTCTGTGTCTCTCTCACCGTGTCTCTCTCTCTCTCTCCCCGTGTCTCTGTGTCTCTCTCACCGTGTCTCACCGTGTCTCACCCCGTGTCTCTCTCCCCAGGGGAGCGAGCGGAGGATCTTGAGGAGAGCTTCAAGAAGAAGGATGAGGACATGTCTCTGTGTCCCCGTGTCTCTCACCGTGTCTCTCTCACCGTGTCTCTCTCCCCGTGTCTCTGTGTCTCTCTCACCGTGTCTCTCTCCCCGTGTCTCTCTCCCCAGGGGAGCGAGCGGAGGATCTTGAGGAGAGCTTCAAGAAGAAGGATGAGGACATGAGGATTATGGAGGAGCGCTACAAGCGCTACCTGGAGAAAGCCAAGAGCGTGAGTACGGTGTGTGTGTGTACTGTACTGTGTGTGTACTGTGCTGTGTGTGTACTGTACTGTGTGTGTACTGTACTGTGTGTGTACTGTGTGTGTACTGTACTGTGTGTACTGTGTGTGTACTGTGTGTGTGTACTGTACTGTGTGTGTACTGTACTGTGTGTGTGTGTCACTGTGTGCACTGTGTGTGTGTGTACTGTACTGTGTGTGTACTGTACTGTGTACTGTACTGCGTGTGTACTGTACTGTCTGTGTACTGTGTGTGTGTACTGTGTGTGTGTGTCACTGTGTGTACTGTACTGTGTGTGTGTGTCACTGTGTGTACTGTGTGTGTGTGTGTACTGTGTGTGTGTGTACTGTACTGTGTGTGTGTGTACTGTGTGTGTACTGTACTGTGTGTGTACTGTACTGTGTACTGTACTGTGTGTACTGTGTGTGTGTGTCACTGTGTGTGTGTGTGTCACTGTGTGTGTACTGTACTGTGTGTGTACTGTACTGTGTACTGTACTGTGTGTCACTGTGTGTGTGTGTGTCACTGTGTGTGTGTGTGTCACTGTGTGTGTACTGTACTGTGTGTGTACTGTACTGTGTACTGTACTGTGTGTACTGTGTGTGTCACTGTGTGTGTGTCACTGTGTGTGTGTACTGTATGTGTACTGTGTGTACTGTACTGTGTGTACTGTGTGTGCACTGTGTGTACTGGGTGTACTGTGTGCACTGTATGTACTGTGTGTACTGTACTGTGTGTGCAATGTGTGTGCACTGTATGCACTGTATGTACTGTATGCACTGTATGTACTGTATGCACTGTATGCACTATGTACTGTATGTTCTGTATGTGCTGTGTGTACTGTATGCACTGTGTGTACTGTGTACTGTATGTACTGTATGTGGTGTGTGTACTGTGTGTGCTGTATGTACTGTGTGCACTGTATGTACTGTATGTACTGTGTGTACTGTATGCACTGTATGTACTGTGTGTCCTGTGCAGGTGATCCGTACTCTGGACCCAAAGCAGAATCCTGGCAACGTCCCCGAGTCTCAGACGCTGAGAAATCAACTCCTGGAGAGAGACAGGCTCATCATGACGAAAGAGGTCTCACTCAGTCACTCAGTCAGTCACTCAGTCAGTCAGTCACTCAGTCAGTCAGTCAGTCACTCAGTCACTCAGTCACTCAGTCAGTCACTCAGTCAGTCACTCAGTCACTCAGTCACTCAGTCACTCAGTCAGTCACTCAGTCACCCACTCACCGAGTCTCAGACGCTGAGAAATCAACTCCTGGAGAGAGACAGGCTCATCATGACGAAAGAGGTCTCACTCAGTCACTCAGTCACTCAGTCAGTCACTCAGTCACTCAGTCAGTCACTCAGTCACTCAGTCAGTCACTCAGTCACCCACTCACCGAGTCTCAGACGCTGAGAAATCAACTCCTGGAGAGAGACAGGCTCATCATGACGAAAGAGGTCTCACTCAGTCACTCAGTCACTCAGTCACTCAGTCAGTCACTCAGTCACTCAGTCAGTCACTCAGTCACTCAGTCAGTCACTCAGTCACCCACTCACCAAGTCTCAGACGCTGAGAAATCAACTCCTGGAGAGAGACAGGCTCATCATGACGAAAGAGGTCTCACTCAGTCACTCAGTCACTCAGTCACTCAGTCAGTCAGTCACTCAGTCAGTCAGTCACTCAGTCACTCAGTCAGTCACTCAGTCACCCACTCACCGAGTCTCAGACGCTGAGAAATCAACTCCTGGAGAGAGACAGGCTCATCATGACGAAAGAGGTCTCACTCAGTCACTCAGTCAGTCAGTCACTCAGTCAGTCACTCAGTCACTCACTCAGTCACTCAGTCAGTCAGTCACTCAGTCAGTCAGTCACTCAGTCACTCAGTCAGTCACTCAGTCACCCACTCACCGAGTCTCAGACGCTGAGAAATCAACTCCTGGAGAGAGACAGGCTCATCATGACGAAAGAGGTCTCACTCAGTCACTCAGTCACTCAGTCACTCAGTCAGTCACTCAGTCAGTCAGTCACTCAGTCACTCAGTCAGTCATTCAGTCACTCAGTCACCCAGTCACCCACTCACCGAGTCTCAGACGCTGAGAAATCAACTCCTGGAGAGAGACAGGCTCATCATGACGAAAGAGGTCTCACTCACTCACCACTCAGTCAGTCACTCAGTCAGTCACTCAGTCAGTCACTCAGTCAGTCACTCAGTCAGTCACTCAGTCAGTCAGTCACCCAGTCACCCAGTCACCCACTCACCGAGTCTCAGACGCTGAGAAGTCAACTCCTGGAGAGAGACAGGCTCATCATGACGAAAGAGGTCTCACTCACTCACTCAGTCAGTCACTCAGTCAGTCAGTCACTCAGTCAGTCAGTCAGTCACTCAGTCAGTCACTCAGTCAGTCACCCAGTCACCCACTCACCGAGTCTCAGACGCTGAGAAATCAACTCCTGGAGAGAGACAGGCTCATCATGACGAAAGAGGTCTCACTCAGTCACTCAGTCACTCAGTCACTCAGTCACTCAGTCAGTCACTCAGTCAGTCAGTCAGTCACTCAGTCACTCAGTCAGTCAGTCATTCAGTCAGTCAGTCACCCACTCACCGAGTCTCAGACGCTGAGAAATCAACTCCTGGAGAGAGACAGGCTCATCATGACGAAAGAGGTCTCACTCAGTCACTCAGTCACTCAGTCACTCAGTCAGTCACTCAGTCAGTCAGTCAGTCACTCAGTCAGTCAGTCACTCAGTCAGTCACTCAGTCAGTCACTCAGTCAGTCACTCAGTCATTCAGTCAGTCAGTCACCCAGTCACCCACTCACCGAGTCTCAGACGCTGAGAAATCAACTCCTGGAGAGAGACAGGCTCATCATGACGAAAGAGGTCTCACTCAGTCACTCAGTCACTCAGTCACTCAGTCAGTCACTCAGTCAGTCAGTCAGTCACTCAGTCACTCAGTCAGTCATTCAGTCACTCAGTCACCCAGTCACCCACTCACCGAGTCTCAGACGCTGAGAAATCAACTCCTGGAGAGAGACAGGCTCATCATGACGAAAGAGGTCTCACTCACTCACCACTCAGTCAGTCACTCAGTCAGTCACTCAGTCAGTCACTCAGTCAGTCACTCAGTCAGTCACTCAGTCAGTCAGTCACCCAGTCACCCAGTCACCCACTCACCGAGTCTCAGACGCTGAGAAGTCAACTCCTGGAGAGAGACAGGCTCATCATGACGAAAGAGGTCTCACTCACTCACTCAGTCAGTCACTCAGTCAGTCAGTCACTCAGTCAGTCAGTCAGTCACTCAGTCAGTCAGTCACTCAGTCAGTCACCCAGTCACCCACTCACCGAGTCTCAGACGCTGAGAAATCAACTCCTGGAGAGAGACAGACTCATCATGACGAAAGAGGTCTCACTCAGTCACTCAGTCACTCAGTCACTCAGTCACTCAGTCAGTCACTCAGTCAGTCAGTCAGTCACTCAGTCACTCAGTCAGTCAGTCATTCAGTCAGTCAGTCACCCAGTCACCCACTCACCGAGTCTCAGACGCTGAGAAATCAACTCCTGGAGAGAGACAGGCTCATCATGACGAAAGAGGTCTCACTCAGTCACTCAGTCACTCAGTCACTCAGTCAGTCACTCAGTCAGTCAGTCAGTCACTCAGTCACTCAGTCAGTCATTCAGTCACTCAGTCACCCAGTCACCCACTCACCGAGTCTCAGACGCTGAGAAATCAACTCCTGGAGAGAGACAGGCTCATCATGACGAAAGAGGTCTCACTCAGTCACTCAGTCAGTCAGTCACTCAGTCAGTCACTCAGTCACTCACTCAGTCACTCAGTCAGTCAGTCACTCAGTCAGTCAGTCACTCAGTCACTCAGTCAGTCACTCAGTCACCCACTCACCGAGTCTCAGACGCTGAGAAATCAACTCCTGGAGAGAGACAGGCTCATCATGACGAAAGAGGTCTCACTCAGTCACTCAGTCAGTCAGTCACTCAGTCAGTCACTCAGTCACTCACTCAGTCACTCAGTCAGTCAGTCACTCAGTCAGTCAGTCACTCAGTCACTCAGTCAGTCACTCAGTCACCCACTCACCGAGTCTCAGACGCTGAGAAATCAACTCCTGGAGAGAGACAGGCTCATCATGACGAAAGAGGTCTCACTCAGTCACTCAGTCAGTCAGTCACTCAGTCAGTCACTCAGTCACTCACTCAGTCACTCAGTCAGTCAGTCACTCAGTCAGTCAGTCACTCAGTCACTCAGTCAGTCACTCAGTCACCCACTCACCGAGTCTCAGACGCTGAGAAATCAACTCCTGGAGAGAGACAGGCTCATCATGACGAAAGAGGTCTCACTCAGTCACTCAGTCACTCAGTCACTCAGTCACTCACTCAGTCAGTCACTCAGTCAGTCAGTCACCCAGTCACCCACTCACCGAGTCTCAGACGCTGAGAAATCAACTCCTGGAGAGAGACAGGCTCATCATGACGAAAGAGGTCTCACTCAGTCACTCAGTCAGTCACTCAGTCACCCACTCACCGAGTCTCAGACGCTGAGAAATCAACTCCTGGAGAGAGACAGGCTCATCATGACGAAAGAGGTCTCACTCAGTCACTCAGTCACTCAGTCACTCAGTCAGTCACTCAGTCACTCACTCAGTCAGTCACTCAGTCAGTCAGTCACCCAGTCACCCACTCACCGAGTCTCAGACGCTGAGAAATCAACTCCTGGAGAGAGACAGGCTCATCATGACGAAAGAGGTCTCACTCACCACTCAGTCAGTCACTCAGTCAGTCACTCAGTCAGTCACTCAGTCAGTCACTCAGTCAGTCACTCAGTCAGTCAGTCACCCAGTCACCCAGTCACCCACTCACCGAGTCTCAGACGCTGAGAAGTCAACTCCTGGAGAGAGACAGGCTCATCATGACGAAAGAGGTCTCACTCACTCACTCAGTCAGTCACTCAGTCACTCACTCAGTCACTCAGTCAGTCAGTCACTCAGTCAGTCAGTCACTCAGTCACTCAGTCAGTCACTCAGTCACCCACTCACCGAGTCTCAGACGCTGAGAAATCAACTCCTGGAGAGAGACAGGCTCATCATGACGAAAGAGGTCTCACTCAGTCACTCAGTCACTCAGTCACTCACTCAGTCAGTCACTCAGTCAGTCAGTCACCCAGTCACCCACTCACCGAGTCTCAGACGCTGAGAAATCAACTCCTGGAGAGAGACAGGCTCATCATGACGAAAGAGGTCTCACTCAGTCACTCAGTCAGTCACTCAGTCACCCACTCACCGAGTCTCAGACGCTGAGAAATCAACTCCTGGAGAGAGACAGGCTCATCATGACGAAAGAGGTCTCACTCAGTCACTCAGTCACTCAGTCACTCAGTCAGTCACTCAGTCACTCACTCAGTCAGTCACTCAGTCAGTCAGTCACCCAGTCACCCACTCACCGAGTCTCAGACGCTGAGAAATCAACTCCTGGAGAGAGACAGGCTCATCATGACGAAAGAGGTCTCACTCACCACTCAGTCAGTCACTCAGTCAGTCACTCAGTCAGTCACTCAGTCAGTCACTCAGTCAGTCACTCAGTCAGTCAGTCACCCAGTCACCCAGTCACCCACTCACCGAGTCTCAGACGCTGAGAAGTCAACTCCTGGAGAGAGACAGGCTCATCATGACGAAAGAGGTCTCACTCACTCACTCAGTCAGTCACTCAGTCAGTCAGTCACTCAGTCAGTCAGTCAGTCACTCAGTCAGTCAGTCACTCAGTCAGTCACCCAGTCACCCACTCACCGAGTCTCAGACGCTGAGAAATCAACTCCTGGAGAGAGACAGGCTCATCATGACGAAAGAGGTCTCACTCAGTCACTCAGTCACTCAGTCAGTCACTCAGTCAGTCAGTCACTCAGTCACTCAGTCAGTCAGTCATTCAGTCAGTCAGTCACCCAGTCACCCACTCACCGAGTCTCAGACGCTGAGAAATCAACTCCTGGAGAGAGACAGGCTCATCATGACGAAAGAGGTCTCACTCACTCACCACTCACTCAGTCACTCAGTCAGTCACTCAGTCAGTCACTCAGTCAGTCACTCAGTCAGTCACTCAGTCAGTCAGTCACCCAGTCACCCAGTCACCCACTCACCGAGTCTCAGACGCTGAGAAGTCAACTCCTGGAGAGAGACAGGCTCATCATGACGAAAGAGGTCTCACTCAGTCACTCAGTCACTCAGTCACTCAGTCAGTCACTCAGTCAGTCAGTCACTCAATCAGTCAGTCACTCAGTCAGTCACCCAGTCACCCACTCACCGAGTCTCAGACGCTGAGAAATCAACTCCTGGAGAGAGACAGGCTCATCATGACGAAAGAGGTCTCACTCAGTCACTCAGTCACTCAGTTACTCAGTCAGTCACTCAGTCAGTCAGTCAGTCACTCAGTCACTCAGTCAGTCAGTCAGTCAGTCAGTCACCCAGTCACCCACTCACCGAGTCTCAGACGCTGAGAAATCAACTCCTGGAGAGAGACAGGCTCATCATGACGAAAGAGGTCTCACTCAGTCACTCAGTCAGTCAGTCACTCAGTCACTCAGTCACTCAGTCAGTCACTCAGTCACTCACCACTCACTCACTCAGTCACTCAGTCACTCACTCACTCAGTCACTCACTCAGTCAGTCAGTCACCCAGTCACCCAGTCACCCACTCACCGAGTCTCAGACGCTGAGAAGTCAACTCCTGGAGAGAGACAGGCTCATCATGACGAAAGAGGTCTCACTCAGTCACTCAGTCACTCAGTCACTCAGTCAGTCACTCAGTCAGTCAGTCAGTCACTCAGTCAGTCAGTCACTCAGTCAGTCACCCAGTCACCCACTCACCGAGTCTCAGACGCTGAGAAATCAACTCCTGGAGAGAGACAGACTCATCATGACGAAAGAGGTCTCACTCACTCACTCAGTCAGTCACTCAGTCAGTCACTCAGTCAGTCAGTCAGTCACTCAGTCACTCAGTCAGTCACTCAGTCAGTCAGTCACTCAGTCACTCAGTCACTCAGTCACTCAGTCACTCAGTCAGTCAGTCAGTCAGTCACTCAGTCACTCAGTCAGTCAGTCAGTCAGTCACCCAGTCACCCACTCACCGAGTCTCAGACGCTGAGAAATCAACTCCTGGAGAGAGACAGGCTCATCATGACGAAAGAGGTCTCACTCACTCACCACTCACTCAGTCACTCAGTCAGTCAGTCACTCAGTCAGTCACTCAGTCAGTCAGTCACCCAGTCACCCAGTCACCCACTCACCGAGTCTCAGACGCTGAGAAGTCAACTCCTGGAGAGAGACAGGCTCATCATGACGAAAGAGGTCTCACTCACTCACTCAGTCAGTCACTCAGTCAGTCAGTCACTCAGTCAGTCAGTCAGTCACTCAGTCAGTCAGTCAGTCACTCAGTCAGTCACCCAGTCACCCACTCACCGAGTCTCAGACGCTGAGAAATCAACTCCTGGAGAGAGACAGGCTCATCATGACGAAAGAGGTCTCACTCACTCACTCAGTCACTCAGTCACTCAGTCAGTCACTCAGTCATTCAGTCACTCAGTCAGTCAGTCACTCACTCAGTCACTCACTCAGTCAGTCACTCAGTCACTCACTCACTCACTCACTCACTCAGTCACTCAGTCACTCAGTCAGTCAGTCACTCAGTCAGTCACTCAGTCACTCACCACTCACTCACTCAGTCACTCAGTCACTCAGTCAGTCAGTCACTCAGTCAGTCAGTCAGTCACCCAGTCACCCACTCACCGAGTCTCAGTCGCTGAGAAATCAACTCCTGGAGAGAGACAGGCTCATCATGACGAAAGAGGTCTCACTCAGTCACTCAGTCAGTCAGTCACTCAGTCACTCAGTCACTCAGTCAGTCACTCAGTCACTCACCACTCACTCACTCAGTCACTCACTCAGTCAGTCAGTCACCCAGTCACCCACTCACCGAGTCTCAGACGCTGAGAAATCAACTCCTGGAGAGAGACAGACTCATCATGACGAAAGAGGTCTCACTCAGTCACTCAGTCACTCAGTCACTCAGTCAGTCACTCAGTCAGTCAGTCAGTCACTCAGTCACTCAGTCAGTCAGTCATTCAGTCAGTCAGTCACCCAGTCACCCACTCACCGAGTCTCAGACGCTGAGAAATCAACTCCTGGAGAGAGACAGGCTCATCATGACGAAAGAGGTCTCACTCACTCACCACTCACTCAGTCACTCAGTCAGTCACTCAGTCAGTCACTCAGTCAGTCACTCAGTCAGTCACTCAGTCAGTCAGTCACCCAGTCACCCAGTCACCCACTCACCGAGTCTCAGACGCTGAGAAGTCAACTCCTGGAGAGAGACAGGCTCATCATGACGAAAGAGGTCTCACTCACTCACTCAGTCAGTCACTCAGTCAGTCAGTCACTCAGTCAGTCAGTCAGTCACTCAGTCACTCAGTCAGTCACTCAGTCAGTCACCCAGTCACCCACTCACCGAGTCTCAGACGCTGAGAAATCAACTCCTGGAGAGAGACAGGCTCATCATGACGAAAGAGGTCTCACTCACTCACTCAGTCACTCAGTCACTCAGTCAGTCACTCAGTCAGTCAGTCACTCAGTCAGTCAGTCACTCACTCAGTCACTCACTCAGTCACTCAGTCACTCACTCACTCAGTCACTCAGTCACTCAGTCAGTCAGTCACTCAGTCAGTCACTCAGTCACTCACCACTCACTCACTCAGTCACTCAGTCACTCAGTCAGTCAGTCACTCAGTCACTCAGTCAGTCACTCAGTCACTCACCACTCACTCACTCAGTCACTCAGTCAGTCAGTCACTCAGTCACTCAGTCACTCAGTCAGTCACTCAGTCACTCACCACTCACTCACTCAGTCACTCAGTCACTCACTCACTCACTCAGTCACTCACTCAGTCAGTCAGTCACCCAGTCACCCACTCACCGAGTCTCAGACGCTGAGAAATCAACTCCTGGAGAGAGACAGACTCATCATGACGAAAGAGGTCTCACTCAGTCACTCAGTCACTCAGTCACTCAGTCAGTCAGTCACTCAGTCAGTCAGTCAGTCACTCAGTCACTCAGTCAGTCACTCAGTCAGTCACTCAGTCAGTCAGTCAGTCACTCAGTCACTCAGTCAGTCACTCAGTCAGTCAGTCACTCAGTCACTCAGTCACTCAGTCACTCAGTCACTCAGTCAGTCAGTCAGTCAGTCACTCAGTCACTCAGTCAGTCAGTCAGTCAGTCACCCAGTCACCCACTCACCGAGTCTCAGACGCTGAGAAATCAACTCCTGGAGAGAGACAGGCTCATCATGACGAAAGAGGTCTCACTCACTCACCACTCACTCAGTCACTCAGTCAGTCAGTCACTCAGTCAGTCACTCAGTCAGTCAGTCACCCAGTCACCCAGTCACCCACTCACCGAGTCTCAGACGCTGAGAAGTCAACTCCTGGAGAGAGACAGGCTCATCATGACGAAAGAGGTCTCACTCACTCACTCAGTCAGTCACTCAGTCAGTCAGTCACTCAGTCAGTCAGTCAGTCACTCAGTCAGTCAGTCAGTCACTCAGTCAGTCACCCAGTCACCCACTCACCGAGTCTCAGACGCTGAGAAATCAACTCCTGGAGAGAGACAGGCTCATCATGACGAAAGAGGTCTCACTCACTCACTCAGTCACTCAGTCACTCAGTCAGTCACTCAGTCATTCAGTCACTCAGTCAGTCAGTCACTCACTCAGTCACTCACTCAGTCAGTCACTCAGTCACTCACTCACTCACTCACTCACTCAGTCACTCAGTCACTCAGTCAGTCAGTCACTCAGTCAGTCACTCAGTCACTCACCACTCACTCACTCAGTCACTCAGTCACTCAGTCAGTCAGTCACTCAGTCAGTCAGTCAGTCACCCAGTCACCCACTCACCGAGTCTCAGTCGCTGAGAAATCAACTCCTGGAGAGAGACAGGCTCATCATGACGAAAGAGGTCTCACTCAGTCACTCAGTCAGTCAGTCACTCAGTCACTCAGTCACTCAGTCAGTCACTCAGTCACTCACCACTCACTCACTCAGTCACTCACTCAGTCAGTCAGTCACCCAGTCACCCACTCACCGAGTCTCAGACGCTGAGAAATCAACTCCTGGAGAGAGACAGACTCATCATGACGAAAGAGGTCTCACTCAGTCACTCAGTCACTCAGTCACTCAGTCAGTCACTCAGTCAGTCAGTCAGTCACTCAGTCACTCAGTCAGTCAGTCATTCAGTCAGTCAGTCACCCAGTCACCCACTCACCGAGTCTCAGACGCTGAGAAATCAACTCCTGGAGAGAGACAGGCTCATCATGACGAAAGAGGTCTCACTCACTCACCACTCACTCAGTCACTCAGTCAGTCACTCAGTCAGTCACTCAGTCAGTCACTCAGTCAGTCACTCAGTCAGTCAGTCACCCAGTCACCCAGTCACCCACTCACCGAGTCTCAGACGCTGAGAAGTCAACTCCTGGAGAGAGACAGGCTCATCATGACGAAAGAGGTCTCACTCACTCACTCAGTCAGTCACTCAGTCAGTCAGTCACTCAGTCAGTCAGTCAGTCACTCAGTCACTCAGTCAGTCACTCAGTCAGTCACCCAGTCACCCACTCACCGAGTCTCAGACGCTGAGAAATCAACTCCTGGAGAGAGACAGGCTCATCATGACGAAAGAGGTCTCACTCACTCACTCAGTCACTCAGTCACTCAGTCAGTCACTCAGTCAGTCAGTCACTCAGTCAGTCAGTCACTCACTCAGTCACTCAGTCAGTCACTCAGTCACTCACTCACTCAGTCACTCAGTCACTCAGTCAGTCAGTCACTCAGTCAGTCACTCAGTCACTCACCACTCACTCACTCAGTCACTCAGTCACTCAGTCAGTCAGTCACTCAGTCACTCAGTCAGTCACTCAGTCACTCACCACTCACTCACTCAGTCACTCAGTCAGTCAGTCACTCAGTCACTCAGTCACTCAGTCAGTCACTCAGTCACTCACCACTCACTCACTCAGTCACTCAGTCACTCACTCACTCACTCAGTCACTCACTCAGTCAGTCAGTCACCCAGTCACCCACTCACCGAGTCTCAGACGCTGAGAAATCAACTCCTGGAGAGAGACAGACTCATCATGACGAAAGAGGTCTCACTCAGTCACTCAGTCACTCAGTCACTCAGTCAGTCACTCAGTCAGTCACTCAGTCAGTCACTCAGTCAGTCACTCAGTCAGTCACTCAGTCAGTCAGTCACCCAGTCACCCAGTCACCCACTCACCGAGTCTCAGACGCTGAGAAGTCAACTCCTGGAGAGAGACAGGCTCATCATGACGAAAGAGGTCTCACTCAGTCACTCAGTCACTCAGTCACTCAGTCAGTCACTCAGTCAGTCAGTCAGTCACTCAGTCACTCAGTCAGTCAGTCATTCAGTCAGTCAGTCACCCAGTCACCCACTCACCGAGTCTCAGACGCTGAGAAATCAACTCCTGGAGAGAGACAGGCTCATCATGACAAAAGAGGTCTCACTCAGTCACTCAAGTCACTCAGTCAGTCAGTCACTCAGTCACTCAGTCACTCAGTCACTCAGTCAGTCACTCAGTCAGTCAGTCAGTCACTCAGTCACTCAGTCACTCAGTCACTCAGTCAGTCAGTCACTCAGTCAGTCAGTCACTCAGTCAGTCAGTCAGTCACTCAGTCACTCAGTCAGTCAGTCACTCAGTCAGTCACCCACTCAGTCAGTCAGTCACCCAGTCACCCACTCACTGAGTCTCAGTCGCTGAGAAATCAACTCCTGGAGAGAGACAGGCTCATCATGACGAAAGAGGTCTCACTCAGTCACTCAGTCAGTCACTCAGTCAGTCAGTCAGTCACTCAGTCACTCAGTCAGTCAGTCACTCACTCACTCAGTCAGTCAGTCACTCAGTCACTCACTCAGTCACTCAGTCACTCACTCACTCACTCACTCACTCACTCACCCACCCACTCACCTACTCACTCACTCAGTCAGTCACTCAGTCACTCAGTCAGTCAGTCACTCAGTCAGTCAGTCACCCAGTCACCCACTCACCGAGTCTCAGACGCTGAGAAGTCAACTCCTGGAGAGAGACAGGCTCATCATGACGAAAGAGGTCTCACTCAGTCACTCAGTCAGTCAGTCACTCAGTCACTCAGTCACTCAGTCACTCAGTCAGTCACTCAGTCAGTCACTCAGTCAGTCACTCACTCAGTCAGTCAGTCACCCAGTCACCCACTCACCGAGTCTCAGTCGCTGAGAAATCATCTCCTGGAGAGAGACAGGCTCATCATGACGAAAGAGGTCTCACTCAGTCACTCACTCAGTCACTCACTCAGTCAGTCACTCACTCAGTCACTCAGTCACCTACTCACTCACTCACTCGGTCAGTCAGTCACTCACCCACTCACCTACTCAGTCAGTCACTCAGTCACTCACTCACCCACCCACTCACTCACCTACACAGTCACTCAGTCAGTCAGTCACCCAGTCACTCAGTCACTCAGTCACCCAGTCACTCAGTCACTCAGTCAGTCAGTCACTTAGTCAGTCAGTCACTCACTCAGTCAGTCACTCAGTCAGTCACTCAGTCAGTCAGTCACTCACTCACTCAGTCAGTCACTCACTCACTCACTCACTCAGTCAGTCACTCACTCAGTCACTCACTCACTCACCCACCCACCCACCCACCCACCCACTCACTCACCTACACAGTCACTCAGTCAGTCACTCAGTCAGTCACTCAGTCAGTCAGTCACTCACTCAGTCAGTCAGTCACTCACTCACTCAGTCACTCACTCACCCACCCACTCACTCACCTACACAGTCACTCAGTCAGTCAGTCACCCAGTCACTCAGTCACTCAGTCAGTCACTTAGTCAGTCAGTCACTCACTCAGTCAGTCACTCAGTCAGTCACTCAGTCAGTCAGTCAGTCACTCACTCACTCAGTCAGTCACTCACTCACTCGGTCAGTCAGTCACTCACCCACTCACCCACTCACCTACTCAGTCAGTCACTCAGTCACTCACTCACCCACCCACTCACCCACTCACTCACCTACACAGTCACTCAGTCAGTCAGTCACCCAGTCACCCACTCACCGAGTCTCAGTCGCTGAGAAATCAACTCCTGGAGAGAGACAGACTCATCATGACGAAAGAGGTCTCACTCAGTCACCACTCACTCACTCACTCACTCAGTCAGTCAGTCAGTCAGTCACTCAGTCAGTCAGTCACTCAGTCAGTCACTCAGTCAGTCACTCAGTCACTCACTCAGTCACTCAGTCAGTCAGTCACCCAGTCACCCACTCACCGAGTCTCAGTCGCTGAGAAATCAACTCCTGGAGAGAGACAGGCTCATCATGACGAAATAGGTCTCACTCAGTCACTCAGTCACTCAGTCACTCACTCAGTCACTCAGTCAGTCAGTCACTCAGTCAGTCAGTCACTCAGTCACTCAGTCACCCACTCACCGAGTCTCAGTCGCTGAGAAATCAACTCCTGGAGAGAGACAGGCTCATCATGATAAAAGAGGTCTCACTCAGTCACCACTCAGTCAGTCACTCAGTCAGTCAGTCACTCAGTCAGTCACTCAGTCACTCAGTCAGTCAGTCACTCACTCAGTCACTCAGTCACTCACTCAGTCAGTCAGTCACTCAGTCACTCACTCACTCAGTCAGTCACTCACTCGGTCAGTCAGTCACTCAGTCAGTCAGTCAGTCACTCAGTCAGTCAGTCACTCAGTCACTCACTCACTCACCTACTCACTCACTCACTCACCTACTCACTCACTCAGTCAGTCAGTCACTCAGTCACTCAGTAACTCAGTCAGTCACTCAGTCAGTCACTCACTCAGTCAGTCAGTCACCCACTCACCTACTCACTCACTCACTCACCTACTCACTCACTCACTCAGTCAGTCAGTCACTCAGTCACTCAGTCAGTCACTCACTCAGTCAGTCAGTCACCCACTCACCTACTCACTCACTCACCTACTCACTCACTCACTCACCTACTCAGTCACTCACTCACTCACTCAGTCACTCACTCAGTCACTCACTCAGTCACTCACTCAGTCACTCAGTCAGTCACTCACTCAGTCAGTCACTCACTCAGTCACTCACTCACCCACCCACTCACTCACCCACCCACCCACTCACTCACCCATTCACCCACTCACCACTCACTCACCTCTCACTCACCCACTCACTCACTCACCCACTCACCACTCACCCACTCACTAGATGATGATGGTGATTTTGATGATGATGTTGATGTTGTTGATGTTGTTGATGTTGTTGATGATGATGTTGTTGATGATGTTGTTGTTGATGATGTTGTTGATGTTGTTGATGATGTTGATGATGTTGTTGTTGACAGAGGGAGTCTGAGCGAGTTGATGATGTTGTTGTTGTTGATGTTGATGTTGTTGTTGTTGTTGATGATGTTGTTGTTGTTGATGATGATGTTGTTGTTGATGTTGTTGATGTTGTTGATGATGTTGTTGATGTTGTTGTTGTGACAGAGGGAGTCTGAGCGAGTTCGCTTGCAGAGAGACCACGAGGAGAAGCTGATCGTGAGTGCGTGGTACAGCCTGGTGAGACACTCACTAGTACAACTTGTCTAACTAGTTAGACTAGTTAGACTAGTCTAACTAGACTACTAACTAGTACACTAACTAGCACAACTAGTCTAACTAGTCTAACTAGTTAGACTAGTTAGACTAGTCTAACTAGTCTACTAACTAGTACACTAACTAGCACAACTAGTCTAACTAGTCTAACTAGTTAGACTAGTTAGTAGACTAGTCTAACTAGTCTACTAACTAGTACACTAACTAGCACAACTAGTCTAACTAGTCTAACTAGTTAGACTAGTTAGACTAGTCTAACTAGTCTACTAACTAGTACACTAACTAGCACAACTAGTCTAACTAGTCTAACTAGTTAGACTAGTTAGACTAGTCTAACTAGTCTACTAACTAGTACACTAACTAGCACAACTAGTCTAACTAGTCTAACTAGTTAGACTAGTTAGTAGACTAGTCTAACTAGTCTACTAACTAGTACACTAACTAGCACAACTAGTCTAACTAGTTAGACTAGTTAGACTAGTCTAACTAGTCTACTAACTAGTACACTAACTAGCACAACTAGTCTAACTAGTCTACTAACTAGTACACTAACTAGCACAACTAGTCTAACTAGTCTAACTAGTTAGACTAGTTAGACTAGTCTAACTAGTCTACTAACTAGTACACTAACTAGCACAACTAGTCTAACTAGTCTAACTAGTTAGACTAGTTAGACTAGTCTAACTAGACTACTAACTAGTACACTAACTAGCACAACTAGTCTAACTAGTCTAACTAGTTAGACTAGTTAGACTAGTCTAACTAGTCTACTAACTAGTACACTAACTAGCACAACTAGTCTAACTAGTCTAACTAGTTAGACTAGTTAGACTAGTCTAACTAGTCTACTAACTAGTACACTAACTAGCACAACTAGTCTAACTAGTCTAACTAGTTAGACTAGTCTAACTAGACTACTAACTAGTACACTAACTAGCACAACTAGTCTAACTAGTCTAACTAGTTAGACTAGTTAGACTAGTCTAACTAGTCTACTAACTAGTACACTAACTAGCACAACTAGTCTAACTAGTCTAACTAGTTAGACTAGTTAGACTAGTCTAGCTAGACTACTAACTAGTACACTAACTAGCACAACTAGTCTAACTAGTCTAACTAGTTAGACTAGTTAGACTAGTCTAACTAGTCTACTAACTAGTACACTAACTAGCACAACTAGTCTAACTAGTCTAACTAGTTAGACTAGTTAGACTAGTCTAACTAGTCTACTAACTAGTACACTAACTAGCACAACTAGTCTAACTAGTCTAACTAGTTAGACTAGTTAGACTAGTCTAACTAGTCTACTAACTAGTACACTAACTAGCACAACTAGTCTAACTAGTCTAACTAGTTAGACTAGTTAGACTAGTTAGACTAGTCTAACTAGTCTACTAACTAGTACACTAACTAGCACAACTAGTCTAACTAGTCTAACTAGTTAGACTAGTTAGTCTAGTCTAACTAGTCTACTAACTAGTACACTAACTAGCACAACTAGTCTAACTAGTCTAACTAGTTAGACTAGTTAGACTAGTCTAACTAGTCTACTAACTAGTACACTAACTAGCACAACTAGTCTAACTAGTCTAACTAGTTAGACTAGTTAGACTAGTCTAACTAGTCTACTAACTAGTACACTAACTAGCACAACTAGTCTAACTAGTCTAACTAGTTAGACTAGTTAGACTAGTCTAACTAGTCTACTAACTAGTACACTAACTAGCACAACTAGTCTAACTAGTCTAACTAGTTAGACTAGTTAGACTAGTCTAACTAGTCTACTAACTAGTACACTAACTAGCACAACTAGTCTAACTAGTCTAACTAGTTAGACTAGTTAGACTAGTCTAACTAGTCTACTAACTAGTACACTAACTAGCACAACTAGTCTAACTAGTTAGACTAGTTAGACTAGTTAGACTAGTCTAACTAGTCTACTAACTAGTACACTAACTAGCACAACTAGTCTAACTAGTCTAACTAGTTAGACTAGTTAGACTAGTTAGACTAGTCTAACTAGTCTACTAACTAGTACACTAACTAGCACAACTAGTCTAACTAGTTATACTAGTACACTAACTAGCACAACTAGTCTAACTAGTCTAACTAGTTAGACTAGTTAGACTCTGTGTGTCTCTGTGTGTCTCTGTGTGTCTCTGTGTGTCTGTGTGTGTGTCTCACTCTGTGTGTGTCTCTGTGTGTGTGTCTCACTCTGTCTGTGTGTCTCTGTGTGTCTGTGTGTCTCAGTCTCTGTGTGTCTCTGTGTGTCTCTGTGTGTCTCTGTGTGTCTCTGTGTGTCTGTGTGTGTCTCTGTGTGTGTCTCTGTGTGTGTCTCTGTGTGTGTCTGTGTTTGTCTCTGTGTGTGTCTCTGTGTGTCTGTGTGTCTCTGTGTGTGTCTCTGTGTGTGTCTGTGTGTGTCTCTGTGTGTCTCTGTGTGTCTGTGTTTGTCTCTGTGTGTGTCACTGTGTCTCTGTGTGTCTCTGTGTGTCTCTGTGTGTCTCTGTGTATCTCTGTGTGTGTCTCTGTGTGTCTCTGTGTGTCTCTGTGTGTCTCTGTTTGTCTCTGTGTGTCTCTGTGTGTCTCTGTGTGTCTCTGTGTGTCTGTGTGTGTCTCACTGTGTCTCTGTGTGTCTCTGTGTGTCTGTGTGTCTCTGTGTGTGTCTCTGTGTGTGTCTCTGTGTGTCTCACTGTGTCTCACTGTGTCTCTGTGTGTCTCTGTGTCTCTCTCTGTGTCTCACTCTGTGTGTGTCTCTCTGTGTCTCTGTGTGTGTCTCTGTGTGTGTCTCTGTGTGTGTCTCTGTGTGTGTCTCTCTGTGTCTCACTCTGTGTCTCACTCTGTGTGTGTCTCTCTGTGTCTCTGTGTGTGTCTCTGTGTGTCTCTGTGTCTCTCTCTGTGTCTCACTATGTGTCTCACTCTGTGTGTGTCTCTCTGTGTCTCTGTGTGTCTCTGTGTGTGTCTCTGTGTGTGTCTCTGTGTGTCTCTGTGTGTGTCTCTGTGTGTGTGTCTCACTCTGTCTGTGTGTGTCTCTGTGTGTGTCTCTGTGTGTCTCTGTGTCTCACTCTGTGTCTCACTCTGTGTGTGTCTCACTGTGTCTCACTGTGTCTCTGTGTCTCCCCCAGGGTCTGTCTCTACAGCGAAAGTCTTCGGACCTGCGTCTCGTGAACACGGGATCCGGACAGTCCTTCCTGGCCAGGCAGAGACAGAATCGGGGGGGGGGGTGGGGGGGGTGGGGGGGGACACGGACGGGGCAGTGGGACAGGCGGCGGACACGGAGGCGGACAGGGATAGAGAGACACGGGGAGAGAGACACCGGGAGAGAGACACGGGGAGAGAGACACGGGGAGAGTGACACGGGGAGACACGGGGAGAGACACGGGGAGAGAGACACGGGGAGAGAGACACGGGGAGAGAGACACGGGGAGAGAGACACGGGGAGAGAGACACGGGGAGAGAGACACGGGGAGAGAGACACGGGGAGAGAGAGAGACACGGGGAGAGAGAGAGACACGGGGAGAGAGACACGGAGACACAGGGAGAGAGACACGGGGAGAGAGACACGGGGAGAGAGAGAGACACGGGGAGAGAGACACGGGGAGAGATTCACGGGGAGAGAGACAGGGGGAGAGAGACACGGGGAGAGAGACACGGGGAGAGAGACACGGGGAGAGAGACACGGGGAGAGAGACACGGGGAGAGAGACACGGGGGGAGAGACACGGAGAGAGAGAGAGACACGGGGAGAGAGACACGGGGAGAGAGACACGGAGACACGGGGAGAGAGAGATACGGAGACACAGGGAGAGAGACACGGGGAGAGAGACACGGGGAGAGAGAGACACGGGGAGAGAGACACGGTGACACGGGGAGAGAGACAAGGGGCTAGAGAGACACGGAGACACAGGGAGAGAGAGAGACACGGGGAGAGAGAGACATGGGGAGAGAGACACGGGGAGAGAGACACGGAGACACTGGGAGAGAGAGACACGGGGAGAGAGACACGGGGAGAGAGAGACACGGGGAGAGAGACACGGGGAGAGAGAGACACGGGGAGAGAGACACGGAGACACGGGGAGAGAGACAAGGGGCTAGAGAGACACGGAGACACGGAGACACGGGGATAGAGAGACACAGAGACACACAGAGACACACACAGAGACTCACACAGAGACACACACAGAGACACACAGAGACACACAGAGACACACACAGAGACACACACAGAGACACACACAGAGACACACACAGAGACACACACAGAGACACACACACAGACTGAGTGACTTTGTGACTGAGTGACTGAGTGACTGAGTGAGTGAGTGACTGAGTGAGTGAGTGACTGAGTGAGTGAGTGACTGAGTGAGTGAGTGACTGTGTGAGTGAGTGACTGTATTACTGAGTGACTGAGTGACTGTGTGACTGAGTGAGTTAGTGACTGTATTACTGAGTGACTGAGTGACTGTGTGACTGAGTGACTGAGTGAATGAGTGACTGTATTACTGAGTGACTGACTGAGTGACTGAGTGACTTTGTGACTGTGTGACTGAGTGACTGACTGAGTGAGTGACTGAGTGAGTGACTGACTGAGTGACTGAGTGACTGACTGACTGAGTGACTGAGTGACTGAGTGACTGACTGACTGAGTGACTGAGTGACTGAGTGACTGACTGAGTGAGTGACTGAGTGACTGAGTGACTGAGTGACTGAGTGAGTGACTGCGTGACTGAGTGACTGAGTGACTGACTGACTGAGTGACTGAGTGACTGAGTGACTGAGTGAGTGACTGCGTGACTGCGTGACTGAGTGACTGAGTGACTTTGTGACTGTGTGACTGAGTGACTGAGTGACTGACTGAGTGACTGAGTGACTGACTGTGTGACTGACTGACTGAGTGACTGAGTGACTGAGTGACTGAGTGAGTGACTGCGTGACTGCGTGACTGAGTGACTGAGTGACTTTGTGACTGTGTGACTGAGTGACTGAGTGACTGAGTGAGTGACTGCGTGACTGATTGACTGAGTGACTGACTGACTGAGTGACTGAGTGACTGAGTGACTGTGTTACTGAGTGACTGAGTGACTGAGTGACTGTGTTACTGAGTGACTGAGTGACTGACTGACTGAGTGACTGACTGACTGACTGAGTGATTGAGTGACTGCGTGACTGAGTGACTGTGTGACTGTGTGACTGAGTGACTGAGTGAGTGACTGAGTGACTGAGTGACTGAGTGACTGAGTGACTGCGTGACTGAGTGACTGCGTGAGTGACTGACTGAGTGACTGAGTGACTGACTGACTGAGTGACTGACTGAGTGACTGAGTGACTGCGTGACTGAGTGACTGAGTGACTGAGTGAGTGACTGCGTGACTGCGTGACTGAGTGACTGAGTGACTTTGTGACTGAGTGACTGAGTGAGTGACTGAGTGACTGAGTGACTGACTGACTGAGTGACTGAGTGACTGAGTGACTGAGTGACTGAGTGACTGTGTTACTGAGTGACTGAGTGACTGAGTGACTGAGTGAGTGACTGCGTGACTGCGTGACTGAGTGACTGAGTGACTTTGTGACTGTGTGACTGAGTGACTGAGTGACTGCGTGACTGAGTGACTGCGTGACTGAGTGACTGAGTGACTGACTGAGTGACTGAGTGACTGAGTAACTGAGTGACTGAGTGACTGAGTGAGTGACTGAGTGACTGAGTGACTGAGTGACTGTGTTATTGAGTGACTGCGTGACTGAGTGACTGAGTGACTGAGTGACTGTGTTACTGAGTGACTGAGTGACTGAGTGACTGCGTGACTGCGTGACTGAGTGACTGAGTGACTGCGTGACTGCGTGACTGAGTGACTGCGTGACTGCGTGACTGCGTGACTGTGTGACTGCGTGACTGAGTGACTGAGTGACTGCGTGACTGCGTGACTGCGTGACTGAGTGACTGAGTGACTGAGTGACTGCGTGACTGAGTGACTGAGTGACTGAGTGACTGCGTGACTGCGTGACTGCGTGACTGAGTGACTGAGTGACTGCGTGACTGAGTGACTGAGTGACTGCGTGACTGAGTGACTGAGTGACTGAGTGCAAACAGAAAATCAGTTACACAAACACCAACAACAACATCAACAACAACAACTTAGATGAAGCCATCAGTGTAACTCTGCACTACAACAACACAAACACCAACAACAACAACAACAACTTAGATGATGGCCATCAGTGTAACTCTGCACTACAACAACACAAACACCAACAACAACAACAACAACAACAACTTAGATGATGGCCATCAGTGTAACTCTGCACTACAACAACACCAACACCAACAACAACAACAACAACAACAACTTAGATGATGGCCATCAGTGTAACTCTGCACTACAACAACACAAACACCAACAACAACAACAACATCAACAACTTAGATGAAGGCCTTCAGTGTAACTCTGCACTACAACAACACAAACACCAACAACAACAACAACAACAACAACTTAGATGATGGCCATCAGTGTAACTCTGCACTACAACAACACCAACACCAACAACAACAACAACAACAACAACTTAGATGATGGCCATCAGTGTAACTCTGCACTACAACAACACCAACACCAACAACAACAACAACAACAACTTAGATGAAGGCCTTCAGTGTAACTCTGCACTACAACAACACAAACACCAACAACAACAACAACAACTTAGATGAAGGCCATCAGTGTGACTCTGCACTACAACAACACAAACAACACCAACAACAACTTAGATGACGGCCATCAGTGTAACTCTGCACTACAACAACACAAACACCAACAACAACAACTTAGATGACGGCCATCAGTGTAACTCTGCACTACAACAACACAAACAACAACAACAACAACTTAGATGACGGCCATCAGTGTAACTCTGCACTACAACAACACAAACAACAACAACAACAACTTAGATGACGGCCATCAGTGTAACTCTGCACTACAACAACACAAACAACAACAACAACAACTTAGATGATGGCCATCAGTGTAACTCTGCACTACAACAACACAAACACCAACAACAACAACATCAACAACTTAGATGATGGCCATCAGTGTGACTCTGCACTACAACAACACAAACACCAACAACAACAACAACAACAACTTAGATGGAGGCCATCAGTGTAACTCTGCACTACAACAACACAAACACCAACAACAACAACATCAACAACTTAGATGAAGGCCATCAGTGTAACTCTGCACTACAACAACACAAACACCAACAACAACAACAACAACAACATCAACAACTTAGATGATGGCCATCAGTGTGACTCTGCACTACAACAACACAAACACCAACAACAACAACATCAACAACTTAGATGATGGCCATCAGTGTCACTCTGCACTACAACAACACAAACACCAACAACAACAACATCAACAACAACTTAGATGATGGCCATCAGTGTAACTCTGCACTACAACAACACAAACACCAACAACAACAACAACAACAACTTAGATGAAGGCCATCAGTGTAACTCTGCACTTCAACAACACAAACACCAACAACAACAACAACAACTTAGATGATGGCCATCAGTGTAACTCTGCACTACAACAACACAAACACCAACAACAACAACAACAACTTAGATGAAAGCCATCAGTGTAACTCTGCACTACAACAACACAAACACCAACAACAACAACATCAACAACTTAGATGATGGCCATCAGTGTCACTCTGCACTACAACAACACAAACACCAACAACAACAACAACAACAACTTAGATGATGGCCATCAGTGTCACTCTGCACTACAACAACACAAACACCAACAACAACAACAACAACAACTTAGATGAAGGCCATCAGTGTAACTCTGCACTACAACAACACAAACACCAACAACAACAACAACAACAACTTAGATGGAGGCCATCAGTGTAACTCTGCACAACAACAACACAAACACCAACAACAACAACATCAACAACTTAGATGGAGGCCATCAGTGTAACTCTGCACTACAACAACACAAACACCAACAACAACAACATCAACAACAACTTAGATGAAGGCCATCAGTGTAACTCTGCACTACAACAACACAAACACCAACAACAACAACATCAACAACTTAGATGAAGGCCATCAGTGTAACTCTGCACTACAACAACACCAACAACAACAACAACAACAACAACAACTTAGATGAAGGCCTTCAGTGTAACTCTGCACTACAACAACACAAACACCAACAACAACAACAACAACAACTTAGATGAAGGCCATCAGTGTAACTCTGCACTACAACAACACAAACACCAACAACAACATCAACAACAACAACTTAGATGATGGCCATCAGTGTAACTCTGCACTACAACAACACAAACACCAACAACAACATCAACAACAACAACTTAGATGATGGCCTTCAGTGTAACTCTGCACTACAACAACACAAACACCAACAACAACAACAACAACACCAACATGGCCAAACCAAAAACACTTTTCTAAATCACCAAAATAAATCCATAAAAGCAACGAAACGGTGCAGGTCATAGGTAACTGTGACGGAATTTTCACAATAAACTACGTCGACAACAAAATGTTCTACCACCAAACTCTGCAGGCTACTTGTTTGCAAAACTTGTACAAGTGTGGGACCCCCAGACATTGCTCCGGGAATCTTTCGTCTCTTCGGTTAAAGCCACGTTGGGGTAGACGCGGTGAAATAAAAACAATGAAAATGCGTCTTCAATTGAAGCTTTTGTGAGTTGCAGAAATTGCACGGCCTTTGGTTGTCACCGTAAAGTCAAGTAGAAGGGAAATAATAAAATAATAAAAATATATTAAACGATGAAATGATCACGACCTTTCGAACGAAACACAGGAAATCGTCATCAGGTGCGAAATCAAGTAACGGAGAAGGGAAATAATAAAATAATAAAAATAAAAAATAATAAAATTATCACGACGTTTAGACCGCAACGAAGGAAATCGTCATCAGGTGCGAAATCCACGGCGAGAATGAAATAATAAAATGATAAAAATATTTAAAACAATTAAATTATCGCGACGTTTCGACCGCAACGCAGGCAATCGTCATCGGGTGCGAAATCCACGGCGAGAATAAAATGATAAAAATATTTAAAACAATTAAATTATCGCGACGTTTCGACCGCAACGCAGGCAATCGTCATCAGGTGCGAAATCCACGGCGAGAATAAAATAATAAAAATATTTAAAACAATTAAATTATCGCGACGTTTCGAACGCAACGCAGGCAATCGTCATCAGGTGCGAAATCCACGGCGAGAATAAAATAATAAAAATATTTAAAACAATTAAATTATCGCGACGTTTCGACCGCAACGCAGGCAATCGTCATCAGGTGCGAAATCCACGGCGAGAATAAAATAATAAAATGATAAAAATATTTAAAACAATTAAATTATCGCGACGTTTCGATCGCAACGCAGGCAATCGTCATCGGGTGCGAAATCCACGGCGAGAATAAAATAATAAAATAATAAAAATATTTAAAACAATTAAATTATCGCGACGTTTCGACCGCAACGCAGGCAATCGTCATCAGGTGCGAAATCCACGGCGAGAATAAAATAATAAAATAATAAAAATATTTAAAACAATTAAATTATCACGACGTTTCAACCGCAACGCAGGCAATCGTCATCAGGTGCGAAATCCACGGCGAGAATAAAATAATAAAAATGTTTAAAACAATAAAATTATCGCGACGTTTCGATCGCGACGCAGGCAATCGTCATCAGGTGCGAAATCCACGGCGAGAATAAAATAATAAAATGATAAAAATGTTTAAAACAATTAAATTGTCGCGACGTTTCGATCGCAACGCAGGCAATCGTCATCAGGTGCGAAATCAAGTCTAGTAGAAGGGAAATAATTCAATAATAATGATTGCAAGTTGTTGCGAGCCAGTGACTGCTTTAGTGTTAAAACACGGCGTTGTCTTTCTAGGATAGTGTGTTTGTAATATCATTTTATGTAGATATCCACATTTATTTAATACATTTTTTCTGCAGTTTCTATTGAAAATGCAATCTTTGATATCTCAAAAACCTGACGTGATAGACAAAAACTGATGCCAGATTTGGAATCAGCACCCCAACATTACCTTAGCAAACGTTGGAATTACCTTATGCCTGAAAAACAAGTGTGTTGACCAGTGTCATCGTGAGCAGAGGGTCAGGGACTCCGAAAGCACGAAGAACAACCCAGAGGCCAGGCCAAACAGACACACACACACAGAGACACACACACAGACACACAGAGACACAGCCATCGACACACACACACAGAGACACACACAGAGACACACACAGAGACACACACAGACACACACACCACACACACAGAGACACACACAGAGACACACACAGACACACACACACCACACACACACACCACACACACACATAAACACACACACAGACACACAGAGACACAGCCATCGACACACACACACAGAGACACACACAGAGACACACACAGACACACACAGAGACACACACAGAGACACACACAGAGACACACAGAGACACAGCCATCGACACACAGAGACACACACAGAGACACACACAGAGACACACACAGAGACACACAGAGACATATACAGAGACACACACAGAGACACACACAGAGACACACACAGAGACACAGACAGAGACACACACAGAGACACAGAGAGACACACAGAGACACACAGAGAGACACAGAGACACACAGAGACACAGAGAGACACACACAGAGACACACACAGAGACTCACACAGAGACACAGAGAGACACACAGAGACACACACAGAGACACACACAGAGACACACACAGAGACACAGAGAGACACACAGAGAGACACAGAGACTCACACAGAGACACACACAGAGACACACACAGAGACACACACAGAGACACACACAGAGACTCACAGACACACAGAGTGAGACACAGAGACACACACAGAGACTCACAGAGACACACACAGAGACACAGAGAGACACACACAGAGACACACACAGAGACACAGAGACACACACAGAGACTCACAGAGAGACACACAGAGACACACACAGAGACACACACAGAGACACAGAGACACACACAGAGACTCACAGAGAGACACACAGAGACATATACAGAGACACACACAGAGACACACACAGAGACACACACAGAGACACACAGACACAGAGAGACACAGACAGAGACACACACAGAGACACAGAGAGACACACAGAGACACACAGAGACACAGAGAGACACACACAGAGACACACACAGAGACACACACAGAGACACAGAGAGACACACAGAGAGACACACAGAGACACACACAGAGACACACACAGAGACACACACAGAGACACACACAGAGACTCACACACAGACACACAGTGAGACACACACAGAAACACACAGAGACTCACAGACACACAGAGTGAGACACAGAGACACAGAGACACACACAGAGACACACACAGAGACACACAGAGACACACACAGAGACACACACAGAGACACAGAGAGACACACAGAGACACACACAGAGACACACACAGAGACACAGAGACACACACAGAGACACACACAGAGACACACAGACACACACAGAGAGACACAGAGACACACACACAGTGACACACACAGTGAGACACACACAGAAACACACAGAGACTCACAGACACACAGACACAGAGACACACACAGAGACACACAGAGACACACACAGAGACAAAAAAAAAGACAAAGATCCCCCGTATAGCCTTAACAGACTGTAGGGGCAAGTGCTGTTAGCGAGCACCTATGAAGGCCGGCACGGCACACACAGAGGGGGTGGGTGGCCAGCACCACGCCCGACCGCCTTTGTCTCCCCAGTGGCGATGTTTACACACCGCACCAGGTACTCATTTAAGGCTGAGTCGACCTAGGGGAGGCCCAGGACCGGTTCAGATAATCGTCACTGGTGTTGGCCGTGAGCGGGAATCGAACTCGGGTCGCCAGGTTCATAGCGCAGCGCGCTAACCGCTAAACCACCGCTCCCCACACACAGAGACACACACAGAGACACAGAGAGACACACAGAGACACACACAGAGACACAGAGAGACACACACAGAGACACACACAGAGACACACACAGAGACACACACAGAGACACAGAGAGACACACACAGAGACACACACAGAGACTCACACAGAGACACAGAGAGACACACAGAGACACACACAGAGACACACACAGAGACACAGAGAGACACACAGAGACACACACAGAGACACAGAGAGACACACACAGAGACACACACAGAGACACACACAGAGACACAGAGACACACACAGAGACACAGAGACACACAGAGACACACAGAGACTCACAGAGAGACACACACACACCACACACACACATAAACACACACACAGACACACAGAGACACACCCATCGACACACACACACAGAGACACACACAGAGACACACACAGAGACACAGAGACACAGAGAGACACACAGAGACACACACAGAGACACACGCAGAGACACACGCAGAGACACACACAGAGACTCACACAGAGACACACACAGAGACACACACAAAGACACACACAGAGACACACACAGAGACACACACAGAGACACACACAGAGACAACAACAACCACCACCATTCGCCAAGGGTCAGGGACTCGGACAGCACGAAGAACAGCCCAGAGGCCAGGCCTACTGATGCTATCAAAGGCCTTGACCAGGTCAACGAAGCAGAGATGTGGGTCTTGTTGGAATTCCCTACACCTCTGCTGTGGCAGACGGACAGTGACACACACAGAGACACACACAGAGACTCACAGAGACACACACAGAGACACACACAGAGACAACAACAACCACCACCATTCGCCAAGGGTCAGGGACTCCGATAGCACGAAGAACAGCCCAGAGGCCAGGCCTACTGATGGTATCATAGGCCTTGACCAGGTCAACGAAGCAGAGATGTGGGTCTTGTTGGAATTCCCTACACCTCTGCTGTGGCAGACGGACAGTGACACACACAGTGACACACAGAGACACACACAGAGACACACACAGAGACACACACAGAGACAACAACAACCACCACCATTCGCCAAGGGTCAGGGACTCGGACAGCACGAAGAACAGCCCAGAGGCCAGGCCTACTGATGCTATCAAAGGCCTTGACCAGGTCAACGAAGCAGAGATGTGGGTCTTGTTGGAATTCCCTACACCTCTGCTGTAGCAGACAGACAGAAAATATGGCATCTGTGCAGGACCGCCCTTTCCTGAAACCGCATTGGGGCTCCGCAAGCCTCTCCTCAGCGTGCCTGGCAAGGCGATGTTGAATAATCCTTGCCAGGACCACACACTACACACAAGAAAAACCACACGCTACACACAACCACAACCACATCCACACACAGCAACAACCACAACCACACACTACACACAACAACAACCACACACTACACACAACAACAACCACACACTACACACAACAACAACCACACACTACACAACAACAACCACAACCACACACTACACCATCATGAGGGTCCTTCATGATCGTGAGCAGAGGGTCAGGGACTCCGAAAGCACGAAGAACAGCCCAGAGGCCAGGCCTACTGATGCTATCAAAGGCCTTGACCAGGTCAACGAAGCAGAGATGTGGGTCTTGTTGGAATTCCCTACACCTCTGCTGTAGCAGACGGACAGTGACACACACAGTGACACACAGTGACACAGTGAGACACACACAGAAACACACAGAGACTCACAGACACACAGAGTGAGACACAGAGACACAGAGACACACACAGAGACTCACAGAGACACACACAGAGACACAGAGAGACACACAGAGACACACACAGAGACACACACAGAGACACACACAGAGACACACACAGAGACTCACACAGAGACACACACAGAGACACACACAGAGACAACAACAACCACCACCATTCGCCAAGGGTCAGGGACTCCGAAAGCACGAAGAACAGCCCAGAGGCCAGGCCTACTGATGCTATCAAAGGCCTTGACCAGGTCAACGAAGCAGAGATGTGGGTCTTGTTGGAATTCCCTACACCTCTGCTGTGGCAGACGGACAGTGACACACACAGTGAGACACACACAGAAACACACAGAGACTCACAGACACACAGAGTGAGACACAGAGACACACACAGAGACTCACAGAGAGACACACAGAGACACACACAGAGACACACACAGAGACACACAGAGACACACACAGAGACACACACAGAGACACACAGAGACACACACAGAGACAACAACAACCACCACCATTCGCCAAGGGTCAGGGACTCCGAAAGCACGAAGAACAGCCCAGAGGCCAGGCCTACTGATGCTATCAAAGGCCTTGACCAGGTCAATGAAGCAGAGATGTGGGTCTTGTTGGAATTCCCTACACCTCTGCTGTAGCAGACGGACAGTGACACACACAGTGACACACAGAGACACACAGAGACTCACAGACACACAGAGTGAGACACAGAGACACACACAGAGACTCACAGAGAGACACACAGAGATACACACAGAGACACACACAGAGACACAGAGAGACACAGAGAGACACAGAGACACACACAGAGACACACACAGAGACACACACAGAGACACACACAGAGACAACAACAACCACCACCATTCGCCAAGGGTCAGGGACTCGGACAGCACGAAGAACAACCCAGAGGCCAGGCCTACTGATGCTATCAAAGGCCTTGACCAGGTCAATGAAGCAGAGATGTGGGTCTTGTTGGAATTCCCTACACCTCTGCTGTGGCAGACGGACAGTGACACACACAGTGACACACAGTGACACAGTGAGACACACACAGAAACACACAGAGACTCATAGACACACAGAGTGAGACACAGAGACACAGAGACACACACAGAGACACACACAGAGACACACACAGAGACACACACAGAGACACACACAGAGACTCACACAGAGACACAGAGAGACACACACAGAGTGAGACACACAGAGACACACAGAGACACACACAGAGACACACACAGAGACACACACAGAGACACACACAGAGACAACAACAACCACCACCATTCGCCAAGGGTCAGGGACTCCGACAGCACGAAGAACAGCCCAGAGGCCAGGCCTACTGATGCTATCATAGGCCTTGACCAGGTCAACGAAGCAGAGATGTGGGTCTTGTTGGAATTCCCTACACCTCTGCTGTGGCAGACGGACAGTGACACACACAGTGACACACAGAGACACACACAGAGACACACACAGAGACACACACAGAGACAACAACAACCACCACCATTCGCCAAGGGTCAGGGACTCCGATAGCACGAAGAACAGCCCAGAGGCCAGGCCTACTGATGCTATCATAGGCCTTGACCAGGTCAACGAAGCAGAGATGTGGGTCTTGTTGGAATTCCCTACACCTCTGCTGTAGCAGACGGACAGTGACACACACAGTGACACACAGAGACACACACAGAGACACACACAGAGACACACACAGAGACAACAACAACCACCACCATTCGCCAAGGGTCAGGGACTCCGATAGCACGAAGAACAGCCCAGAGGCCAGGCCTACTGATGCTATCATAGGCCTTGACCAGGTCAACGAAGCAGAGATGTGGGTCTTGTTGGAATTCCCTACACCTCTGCTGTAGCAGACGGACAGTGACACACACAGTGACACACAGAGACACACACAGAGACACACACAGAGACACACACAGAGACAACAACAACCACCACCATTCGCCAAGGGTCAGGGACTCCGATAGCACGAAGAACAGCCCAGAGGCCAGGCCTACTGATGCTATCATAGGCCTTGACCAGGTCAACGAAGCAGAGATGTGGGTCTTGTTGGAATTCCCTACACCTCTGCTGTGGCAGACGGACAGAACATATGGCATCTGTGCACCGGTCCTGCATATATTCACGTTATATTTTTATTCCGCAGTTTTTTTTTTATCGAAAATGCAATATTCGATATTCTAGTCACGTTGGTACAAAAAGTAAATTAATAAAAGTAAAATAAAAAAAACACTTTTACAAACCGTACCTCTCTATAACAAAGGCTCTCACCCTCTTAAGCCTCACCTTACCATATTAATAAATAAAAAGTGTGCCGTACTTGGCCTTTCCCCCCCTCTCCAACCATTATATAAACGGAGTGGGAGCTCTTGCAATCTCTCATTTACTTGATGCAGCTGTCGTGGCTGTGACGGTTCCACCTGAAGACGGAAGCTGCTTGTGTTGCCTCCGAAACGTCGTGATTTTTATTTTATTATTTTACTTTTATTAATTTTAATGTTTTTACCTACACGGTGACTTTACCGAAAAAACCTAAGCATATTACAGGTTATTGATAGACAGCCAGGCTTGTTTTACCATGTTTAGTTTGTTTCTTTTTCACACTATTGTTATGTAGGCCAGGCTTAGTCACAAACCGTACCTCTCTATAACAAAGGCTCTCACCCTCTTAAGCCGCACCTTACCATATTAATAAAAAAAAGTGTGCCGTACTTGGCCTTTCCCCTCCTCTCCAACCATTATATAAACGGAGTGGTAGCTCTTGCAATCTCTCATTTACTTGATGCAGCTGTCGTGGTTGTGACGGTCCCACCTGAAGACGGAAGCTGCTTGTGTTGCCTCCGAAACGTCGTGATTTTTATTTTATTATTTTACTTTTATTAATTTTAATGTTTTACCTACACAGTGACTTTACCGAAAAAACCTTAGAATATTACAGGTTATTGATAGACAGCCAGGCTTGTTTTACCATGTTTAGTTTGTTTCTTTTTCACACGATTGTTATGTAGGCCAGGCTTAGTCACAAACCGGTCCTCTCTATAACAAAGGCTCTCACCCTCTTAAGCCTCACCTTACCATATTAATAAATAAAAAGTGTGCCGTACTTGGCCTTTCCCCCCCTCTCCAACCATTATATAAACGGAGTGGTAGCTCTTGCAATCTCTCATTTACTTGATGCAGTTGTCGTGGCTGTGACGGTTCCACCTGAAGACGGAAGCTGCTTGTGTTGCCTCCGAAACGTCGTGATTTTTATTTTATTATTTTACTTTTATTAATTTTAATGTTTTTACCTACCTGGTGACTTTACCGAAAAAACCTAAGCATATTACAGGTTATTGATAGACAGCCAGGCTTGTTTTACCATGTTTAGTTTGTTTCTTTTTCACACGATTGTTATGTAGGCCAGGCTTAGTCACAAACCGGTCCTCTCCATAACAAAGGCTCTCACCCTCTTAAGCCTCACCTTACCATATTAATAAAAAAAGTGTGCCGTACTTGGCCTTTCCCCCCTCTCCAACCATTATATAAACGGAGTGGGAGCTCTTCCAATCTCTCATTTACTTGATGCAGTTGTCGTGGTTGTGACGGTTCCACCTGAAGACGGAAGCTGCTTGTGTTGCCTCCGAAACGTCGTGATTTTTATTTTATTTAACTTTTATTAATTTTAATGTTTTACCTACACGGTGACTTTACCGAAAAAACCGAAAGCTTCAAATCTAGAATTGATGTACTGTGTTGAATCGGACCTGGATCTTGTGTTCATTCAAGATTTTGGAGATTTTTTGTTAAAAATTATTTCCCTTCTACGTGACTTCACCGAAAGAATCAAGAATTTTAAAGGGTCAAAGGTTAGTGAAGAGTGTATTGTGGTAAGGTAACAGGTAGGGTAAATGTGGGACCCATGGTGTTTGACCTTTTACTTTACTAAAGGGTTCAAGGGTCATGGTAGAGTTATTGTATGGGGTCAGGGTAACAGGTAGGGTAAAGGTAGGGCCTGTGGGTTTTGACCTTTTACCTGTTACCTTGCTAAAGTGTTAAAGGGTCAGGGTAGAGTGATGGTGTTGTGGTAAGGTAACAGGTAGGGTAAAGGTAGACCCATGGTGTTTGACCTTTTACTTTGCTAAAGGGTTAAAGGGTTATGGTAGAGTAATTGTATGGGGTCAGGGTAACAGGTAGGGCAAAGGTAGACCCATGGTGTTTGACCTTTTACTTTGCTAAAGGGTTCAAGGGTCATGGTAGAGTTATTGTATGGG